>NC_069504.1:281601552-281901552 GCF_027579735.1 Bombina bombina
TTCTTTAGAAGCCTTTTTATCCAAACTGCCAGTTTTTCCTAGAAAGCGTGATTGCTCAGTTTTAAATACAGAGGATGAGCAAGCAGACACAGGGGATAATTCATCTGTGGTAGCCTCAAATCAATCTGAGTTGGCGGTGAGGGAGGGCCTGTCTGAGGGAGAAATTTCTGACACAGGAAAAGTTTCTCAGCAGGCAGAGACTGATACCATTGCATTTAAATTTAAACTAGAACACCTCCGCGCCCTACTTAAGGAGGTGCTAGCTACACTCGATGATTGTGATCCTTTGGTGATTCCAGAAAAATTGTGCAAAATGGACAAATTTTTAGAAGTCCCAGTGCACTCTGATGCGTTTCCGATACCCAAGAGGGTGGCGGATATAGTGACTAAGGAGTGGGAGAAGCCAGGTGTACCATTTTTCCCCCTCCTATATTTAAGAAAATGTTCCCCATTGTTGACCCCAGAAGGGACGCATGGCAGACGGTCCCTAAGGTAGAGGGGGCAGTTTCAACATTAGCTAAGCGCACAACTATACCAATAGAGGACAGTTGCTCTTTCAAAGATGGATAAAAAACTAGAAGGGTTACTTAAGAAAATTTTTGTTCAGCAAGGTTTCCTTCTGCAACCAATTTCGTGCATTATTCCTGTCACCACGGCGGCGTCTTTTTGGTTCGATGAACTAGAAAATTCGCTCCAGAAGGATACTCCTTATGATGAGGTCATGGACAGAATTCACGCACTGAAGTTGGCTAATTCCTTTATTTTAGATGCCGCTTTTCGATTAGCAAAATTAACGGCGAAAAATTCAGGTTTTGCAATAGTGGCGCGCAGAGCGCTTTGGCTAAAATCTTAGTCGGCGGATGTATCGTCCAAAACAAAATTGCTTAATATTCCTTTCAAGGGTAAGACCCTATTCGGGCCAGAATTGAAAGAGATTATTTCTGACATCACTGGGGGAAAGGGCCATGCCCTTCCACAGGATAGACCTTTCAAAGCAAAAAATAAGTCTAATTTTCGTTCCTTTCGCAATTTCAGGAACGGACCGGCTCCTAGCTCTACAGCCTCTAGACAAGAGGGTAACGCATCCCAGCCCAAACCAGCATGGAAACCATTGCAAGGCTGGAACAAGGGAAAACAGGCCAAAAAGCCTGCTGCTGCTACCAAATCAGCATGAAAGGATAGCCCCCGATCCGGGACAGGATCTGGTAGGGGGCAGACTCTCTCTCTTTGCTCAGGCTTGGGCAAGAGATGTCCCAGACCCCTGGGCTATAGAGATTGTCTCTCAGGGGTATCTCCTAGAATTCAAGGACCTTCCTCCAAAGGGAAGGTTTCACATGTCTCGCTTGTCTTCAGACCAGACAAAGAGACGGGCATTCTTACATTGCGTAGAAGACCTTTTAAAGATGGGAGTGATACACCCAGTTCCAAAAGCAGAACAAGGACTGGGTTTTTACTCAAACCTGTTTGTAGTTCCCAAAAAGGAGGGAACGTTCAGGCCAATTCTGGATTTAAAAATCCTAAACAAATTCCTCAGAGTTCCATCATTCAAAATGGAAACTATTCGAACAATTTTACCAATGATCCAGAAGGGTCAATATATGACTACCGTGGACCTAAAGGATGCATACCTGCATATTCCGATCCACAAGGTTCACCATCAGTTCCTAAGGTTCGCCTTCCTGGACAAACATTATCAGTTTGTGGCTCTTCCCTTCGGATTGGCCACTGCTCCAAGAATTTTCACAAAGGTGTTAGGGTCCCTTCTTGCAGTGCTAAGGCCAAGGGGCATTGCGGTAGCACCTTACCTAGACGACATCTTAATTCAGGCGTCGTCCTTCCACAAAGTAAAGGCTCATACGGATATTGTTCTAGCCTTTCTAAGGTCTCACGGGTGGAAGGTGAACGTAGAAAAAAGTTCTCTGTCCCCGGTCACAAGGGTTGCCTTCCTGGGAACAATAATAGACTCGGTAGAGATGAAAATTTTTCTGACGGAGGTCAGGAAGTCAAAACTTTCAAATGCTAGTTGAGTTCTTCATGCCATTCCTCAGCCTTCTGTGGCTCAGTGCATGGAGGTAATCGGTCTAATGGTTGCGGCAATGGACGTAGTCCCTTTTGCCAGAATTCATCTCAGACCACTGCAACTGTGCATGCTCAAGCAGTGGAATGGGGATTATGCAGATTTGTCTCCCCAGATACAAATGGACCAGAAAACCAGAGACTCGCTCCTCTGGTGGTTGTCTCAGGATCACCTGTCTCAGGGAATGAGTTTCTGCAGACCGGAGTGGATCATTGTCACGACCGACGCCAGTCTCTTAGGCTGGGGCGCGGTCTGGGACTCCCTGAAAACTCAGGGTCTATGGTCTCGGGAAGAATCTCTTCTCCCGATAAACATTTTGGAACTAAGAGCGATATTCAATGCGTTCCTGGCATGGCCTCAACTAGCGGAGGCCAAATTCATAAGATTTCAGTCTGACAACATGACGACTGTAGCGTACATCAATCATCAGGGGGGAACAAAGAGTTCCCTGGCGATGAGGGAGGTATCCAGGATCATCAATTGGGCAGAGGATCACTCCTGCCACCTATCAGCAATTCACATCCCAGGTGTAGACAACTGGGAAGCGGATTATCTGAGTCGTCAGACTTTCCATCCGGGGGAGTGGGAACTTCATCCGGAGGTTTTTGCCCAGTTAACTCAACTATGGGGCATTCCAGATCTGGATCTGATGGCGTCTCTGCAGAACTCCAAGGTTCCACGCTACGGGTCCAGGTCCAGGGATCCCAAGGCGACATTGATAGATGCCTTAGTGGCGCCTTGGTCGTTAAATCTAGCTTATGTCTTTCCACCGTTTCCTCTCCTCCCCAGGCTAGTAGCCAGGATCAAACAGGAGAAGGCTTCAGTAATTCTAATAGCTCCTGCGTGGCCACGCAGGACTTGGTATGCAGACCTGGTGAATATGTCATCGGCTCCACCATGGAAGCTACCTTTGAGACAGGACCTTCTAGTACAAGGTCCATTCGAACATCCAAACCTAGTTTCTCTGCAACTGACTGCTTGGAGATTGAACGCTTGATTCTAGCCAAGCGTGGGTTTTCGGAATCAGTTATAGATACTCTGATCCAGGCTAGAAAGCCTGTCGCCAGGAAAATTTACCATAAGATATGGCGGAAATATCTTTGCTGGTGCGAATCCAAGGGTTACTCATGGAGTAAGATTAGGATTCCAAGGATACTTTCCTTTCTCCAAGAGGGTTTGGAGAAAGGTCTATCAGCTAGTTCTCTAAAAGGACAGATATCTGCTCTGTCTGTCTTGTTGCACAAACGTCTGGCAGCCGTGCCAGATGTTCAGGCGTTCGTACAGGCGTTAGTCAGAATCAAGCCTGTCTACAGACCTGTGACTCCTCCATGGAGTCTAAACTTAGTTCTTTCAGTTCTTCAAGGGGTTCCGTTTGAACCTTTACATTCCATAGATATTAAGTTACTATCTTGGAAAGTTTTGTTTTTGGTTGCTATTTCTTCTGCTAGAAGAGTTTCTGAATTGTCGGCTTTGCAATGTAATTCACCCTATCTGGTGTTTCATACGGATAAGGTAGTTTTACGTACCAAGCCTGGTTTTCTTCCAAAAGTGGTTTCCAATAGGAATATTAACCAGGAAATAGTTGTTCCTTCTCTGTGTCCAAATCCAGTTTCTAAAAAGGAACGTTTGTTACACAATCTAGATGTGGTTCGTGCTTTAAAATTCTATCTAGAAGCAACAAAGGATTTCAGACAGACATCATCCTTGTTTGTCGTCTATTCTGGTAAGAGGAGAGGTCAGAAAGCTACTGCAACCTCTCTCTCCTTCTGGCTTAAAAGCATCATCCGATTGGCTTATGAGACTGCCGGACGGCAGCCTCCTGAACGAATTACAGCTCATTCTACTAGAGCTGTGGCTTCCACATGGGCTTTCAAGAACGAGGCTTCTGTTGAACAGATCTGTAAGGCAGCGACGTGGTCTTCTCTGCATACATTTGCAAAATTTTACAAATTCGATACTTATGCTTCTTCGGAGGCTATTTTTGGGAGAAAGGTTTTACAAGCAGTGGTGCCTTCCGTTTATTGTTACCTGACTTGTTCCCTCCCTTCTTCCGTGTCCTAAAGCTTTGGTATTGGTTCCCACAAGTAAGGATGAAGCCGTGGACCAGATACACCAATGTAGGAGAAAACAGAATTTATGTTTACCTGATAAATTTCTTTCTCCTACGGTGTATCCGGTCCACGGCCCGCCCTGGCATTTAGTCAGGTTTAAATTTTTATTTTTGTACACTACAATCACCACTGCACCCTATGGTTCTCCTTTTTCTCCTAACCGTCGGTCGAATGACTGGGGGGCGGAGCCAGAGGGGGAGCTATATGGACAGCTTTGCTGTGTGCTCTCTTTGCCACTTCCTGTAGGGAATGAGAATATCCCACAAGTAAGGATGAAGCCGTGGACCGGATACACCGTAGGAGAAAGAAATTTATCAGGTAAACATAAATTCTGTTTTTTCATTTCTTATATTTTATCGTGTCTTTTTTTAAAATGTCAAACAAATGGAGGGGTGCCTCATTTTATCATGTAATTTTATCATATTTTTTAATTTGGCTAATATTTTGTGCACATTACATAAGGTTTTATTTTCCTTCTATTTTTGAGACAAGCATTTATGAAACTCCTCTTCATGCTATGGAATCTGGTTGAGCTAAGCAAGCAAGATATTCTTTACTGTGAGCAAACTGTACTACAGCTACTTTATTACATTGCTAGCAATTTCCTTATGTTACTGCCAGTACCAATTTGCTTACCTTTTATTTAATTACAATGTCTATGTACTTCCTTCAGTAGTCTGCATAAGTTTACTTTCCAATGTTTACTGCAAATTGTTGACATTTTTATTAAAAAAAAAAAAAAAAAAAATCTTACAATTTATTATTTGGGTATTTAGTGCTGTTTATATTTTATTTTATTTCACTACTTTTACCTATGAAAAAAAAAACCTGCTAATATTAGTACCCTTTAAACAGCTACAGAGTATTGTGGTGCATTGCTGCTCTTGAGACTACTCTTCAACAAAGGATACCAAAATAATGAAACAAATTTGATAATAGAAGTTAAAGGGACAGTCTAGGCCAAAATAAACTTTCATGATTCAGATAGAGCATTTAATTTTAAACAATTTTCCAATTTACTTTTATGACCAATTTTGCTTTGTTCTCTTGGTATTCTTAGTTGAAAGCTTAACCTAGGAGGTTCATATGCTAATTTCTTAGACCTTGAAGACCACCTATTTTCAGAATGCATTTAAACAGTTTTTCACCACTAGAGGGTGTTAGTTCATGTATTTCAAATAGATAACACTGTGCACGTGAAGTTATCTGGGAGCAGGCACTGATCGGCTAAACTGCAAGTCTGTCAAAAGAACTGAAATAAAGGGGCAGTTTGCAGAGGCTTAGATACAAGATAATCACAGAGGTAAAAAGTGTATTAATATAGCAGTGTTGGTTATGCAAAACTGGGGAATGGGTAATAAAGGGATTATCTATATTTTAAAACAATAACAATTCTGGTGTAGACTGTCCCTTTAATAGGATATTCAAATTTAAAAACATTCCTATCTAAATAATGAAAGGGACACTAAAGTCAAAATGAAACTTACATGATTCAGATAGAGCATGTGGTTTAAAGTGACTTTCCATTATCAATTTGTGCAGTATTTTTTTTTTTCTTCACTTTTTCTGAAGCACCAGCTCCTACTAAGTCTTGCATACAGTGTATACAAGTAAGTCTGTGATTGGTTGATGGCTATCACATGATATAGGGCACCCACAAATTGAAGTCCATTTTGAAAAGTTTCACAAACATAATTTAAAACTCACAGTGCTATTGCATTTTCTTTTTATTTTGCACTTGCTGTTTAAGCAATTGTACTGTATTTAATTGTCCTTTAATTTTGACTTTACTGTCCCTTTAAACTGTTGATGAGGTTAGGCTGGGACACCCAGTGAATGAAGTTGGGAAAGCAGTAAGAGCAGACACCCCCTCCCCTGCATATGAAAAGACAGATTACTCAAACAATAGCAGCAGGAATCTGTAGACCGGGGTCTACATCGGATACTTTGGGGCTTGGTTAGGAGTGTGAAAATTGGCAAAATGTTATTGAAAATAAGCAGAACTATACATTGTTACAAAAAATACTCCCAGGTGGGATATATAAATGGCTCCTCTACAAAACATTTATGCAAAGAAAAATCTAGTGTACAATGTCCCTTTAATGATCTTCATATCTGATGCTAAAAGGGCAACAACGCTGTATTTTACATGTATATCTCACACTGTGAAGTCTTTTTTTTTTTTTTTTTTTTTTAAAGTGATAGTCTTTCTTACCCAGCAGGCTATTTCCATTTCTTTGGGTAGCGATTTGCTGAACCAGATTATTTCATCTACTTTCAGGCAGACATTCTGAAACACTGCCTTTTCAACCAGTATTGGCCTTTGCTTTTGTGTCTATGTAATCATTAAATAACAGCGTGAAGTATGGCTATATGAGCTCATGTTTAGGAACATCATATTATAGTACAGTAATAGTGCCTACATACATATATTTTTTGTGTGTGTTTCTATTATTTAAAGGGACAGTCTACAATAAAAGATAGATAATCCCTTTATTACCCATTTCCCAGATTTGCACAACCAACACAGTTATATTAATATACTTTTTACCTCTGTGATTACCTTGTATCTAAGAACTTTCTTCCAGCCCCCTGATTACATCTGTGACTGTTTATTATATATTGTCTTGCAGTTAGCATTGTGTTGTGCTAAATCTTAAATAACTTTCTGTGCCTGAACACAGTGTTATCTATATGGCCCACTTGTACTTTCTGTCTCTTTGTGTTGAAAATGAATTTAAAAAGCATGTGATAAGAGGCAGCACTCAAGGGTTTAGAAATTAGCATATGAGCCTACCTATGTTTAGTTTCAACTAAGAATACTAAGAGAAAAAAGCAAATTTGATGATAAAAGTAAATTGGAAAGTTGATTAAAATTACATGTCCTATCTGAATAATGAAAGTTTAATTTTGACTAGACTGTCCCTTTAAGGCATCAATACAGGTCCAGGCATACCTCGTTTTATTGCACTTCTCCGATACTGCTTGAAGCCCTGTGTTTCTGGCGAGACTTCAGCCTTCTAATTACCGCTGCTCCATAACCTGTCCGCCTGCTCTGAGGAGGCGGACAGCGATCGCCAGAAATCAACCCGATCGAAGACGATTGGGTTGATTGACACCCCCTGCTAGCGGCCGATTGGCCGCGAATCTGCAGGGGGCGGCGTTGTACCAGCAGTTTACAAGAACTGCTGGTGCAATTCTAAATGCGGAGAGCTAATGCTGTCCGCATTCAGTGATGTCTGTCGGACATGATCCGCTAATCGGATCATGTTTGACAGACATTTGATAAATAGACCCCATAGTGCTATTGCACACTTAATAGACTACAGTATAGTGTAAATATAACTTTTATATGTGTGACTCACTTTATTGTGGTGGTCTGGAACCGAACCCGCAATATCCTAGAGGTACAGCTGTATTATTATTTTTAGGTTATTTATTATAGAAACCAACCCAGCACTTTATGTGGTATAATAAGTAATGTAAAATAGGATTTCAATGAATGTAGTTATTTGTTGATCTGTTTTCTTTATTTCTGTTTTTAAATTGAAGAACTGTGGTTTTAAAAATCCAGAATAAAGAGAATTAAAAGTAAAGTAAAATAAAACTGGTGTGTTAGACTTATTACGTAAATAAAAAACTGTAATACTGGAGGCAATGCAGACCCTAATCTCGCAGGAGCTTACAATCGCTAGATTCCGTGGTAATCATATCTATGACAAGAATGGAAATGTAATTCAAAAGCTGCCTGCGTGATAATGTTGTCTGTATCACAACATGCAAGGCATTGACTAATACCATTGCTGGCCTCATATCTTCTTTCCCTCAAACCCTAAGTAATCTGCTCTAAGAGCCAAAGGTGTAGTGTGTCACATGTTTACCGTGTGATTCATTCTGAATAAGGGATCAGCTCATTCGATACTGAAATGCCCTTAATCTGATAAACATACACTGCAATTTAAGTAATGAGGAAATACAAGCCAAATTAGATTTGGTTCACTGTAGGAAAAGGGTTTCTGCACAGAGAGATTTTTTGTGCCTGTGTCTATACATCTATAATATATATGTGCACTTACACACACTGTAAATGAAATTAGCTGGTACTCCCTTATGGACAAAAAGCAGAAGATGCTAAATACATAGCACCTCCCAGTATTTTAGTGCTAAATTCAACCTTTCAAGCTAACAACTGAAACTAATTATTTTCCACATCTGTCTGGGTACAGTAGCTTGTTGCAACTAGGAATGTGCTCTACTCACAGACTGGACAGCACTTGAACAATCTACATTTTTCATTTAGATTATTGATTCCTAATTTTAAGACCCATTCCAATTTACTTCCATTATCAAATTTTGTAGAGTCCTTTTTATATTCACACTTTCTGGGGAACAATAGCCTACTGAGCATGTGCACAAGCTCACAGGGTATACATATACTAGTCTGTGATTGGCTGATGTCTGTCACATGATACATGGGGCTGGAAAATGGGAGAAAAAAATAAATTTGTCAGAAAAGAAATTTACTGCTTATTTGAAACTCAGAGTAGGTGTTAAATAATTTATTATGCACTTGTTAAATATGCAATTCTACTGCAGTGATTGGTCCTTTAAAACAGTGGCTAAATTGTTTTTCCCTATCTTTAAAAGTGTACTAGTAGCTTTTCTACTAATACACACATGCAAAAGAAAGGCACTCATCAGAGTTTAACACATAATCTCTAACTGTAATAACACACACACACATATAAATATATATATATATATATATATATATATATATATATTTAAACAGAATGTTTGTTCAGAGTTCAACAACTTGCACACTCATACTAACATAAGCAATATTTTTCGTTTGTGAAAGCTATTTTTTCTCCATGACCTTTAAACATTATTTTCATTATCTTTAGTTGCAGATGGTTATCCATAGTTACAACCAAGTTAAAAAAAAAATGTTTTATTCTAGGTTACCTGCCTTGCCTGCAACAACAAGTCAAATACGATTGAGCCATTTTGGGACCTATCTCTGGAGTTTCCTGAGAGATACCACTGCAGCAGCAAAGAGACAACGTCCCAGCGTCCTTGTCTGCTGACAGAGATGTTGGCCAAGTTCACGGAAACGGAGGCCTTAGAAGGAAAGATCTATGCCTGCGATGAGTGCAACAGTGAGTAATGGCAGTATGTATTCAGACATTATGTTCTCCAGACAAGCTTGCAGCAACCCTCTACTACAAGTGTACAAAGCAGAGTGTGGCATTTGGTCTTAATGTGTAATTTGCTTAGGCTACTAAACATTTATATATTGCCTACAAGTCAAGAAAATTTGAAAAAAATGCTTTCAAAATATTAGCCTATAAAAATGGATTAAATTCGTATTAATTTGTAAAGCACCATTTAATTCCATAGTGCTGTATTCATGATGACTGATTTGTGGTGCAAGCTACAGGTTAAAGGGCGAGGATACCTTTAACCTACTTTAGAGTAAAAGCCTTTATCATCTGGTTGTTGTCACTCTATCAGAACTCAGATGTCATAAATACAGACAAAAGTCACTAATGCACATAATATTGGTTTATAACTGGCTTAAAGCCTCAAACAAAGGCTTTTTGTCTTCTGGACAGAACTGAAGTTTTTATTGAGAAGCTTCTTGATTGGCATAGTAAACATGAACAATAACATTCACATCGATTCCTGTGAAATTAATTATATAGAATTGCTCATTCATAGACCTTCAGTCTATTAATGATGTATTTTGATCTTAGGATGCCACTTGATGATATATTAATCTTTGAATATTGCTGTGCTGCAGTTCATGGAGTGGATACATAGATAGGAGATACCGGTATAATACAACCTCTTGCCCTATGCTCTATAACTAGTGGCTAAGTGTCTAAATAAATTATGAATTTATAATCTGTATCTATGAAAGTCTCCTTTGCATAATTTTTAAGGGAAATGGGATTTGTGCCATAACGTCAGTACATCAGATATAGTTCTTTTAGAAGTACTAGGTATTTTTCTTTTACAAGATATGTCGAGTCCACAGATTTCATCCTTGTGGGATTTAACCTCCTGCTAGCAGGAAGTGGCAAAGAGCACCACAGCAGAGCTGTATATATAGCTCCTCCCTTCCCTCCACCTCCCGTCATTCTCTTTGCCTATGTTAGTGATAGGAAGAGGTAAAGTGAGGTGTTAGTTTAGATTCTTCAATCAAGAAGTTTTTTATTTTAAAATGGTGCCAGTGAGTACTATTTTTCTCAGGGAGAAATAGTCAATCTATTACTTCCCAGGAGGAGTGGAGACATCTTATTTTCTGCCCTGATGTTGATGATCTTAGCAAACGTTATCTAAGATCCATGATGGTTTCCACAGTGCAGCTGAAGGTAGTGTAAGAAAAATCTTCAGTGTGGAGAACGGTGTCTTGCTACAAGCAGCATTGAGGTATGTTCAGTCTTTTGTTTCTGGGGAGACTTGATGCATCAGAACATATATTCCCTCCCTATATGGGGAGGGGTAAGCAGTATGCACTATATGTAAGGAAATGGTGTACCTGGAATCCCTTTATATGGATTGTCAAAGTATGTAAATATATCTTTGAGGCTTATTCAAGGGCTGGAAGCTGGGAGCTGCGGTTTGCTTAAGGGCTGTTATTTTTATCACTGGCCTGAGGGAGTGTAGTGTGTTTTACGATATTTCACTTGAGGTGTATGCAAGATGGCACATGGCTTATTTTTTACATTGGATCGACATGTTTGTTTTTGCCTTGCGACCCATGCGGGTCTTAGTCTAGTTAGTTACGCCCACGCTGGGCGGGGCCTATTTTTGCACGCTCAGACGCGCAGTATCATCCGGATCGCATAGGCAGCAGAGTCCTGGGCTCCGGTGGGGCCTAAGTTATCTTGACCTTCGAAGGGTCTTTAAAGCTTATCAAGCAGCAGCAGTGTATCCCGGGGTCAGGTAGGCGCCACAGCAGAGCTGTGGCGTGGTGCAGGGGCCTGAATAAATATAATAAATAACTGTTAAATCGATATTATATTGTTTCTTATATATCTCAGCAATTGGATGCAATACTGATAGAGTATTTTGGGCACATTAAAATAATTTTTATTGCCACAAACACGTTTTTGAAGATATCAGAAAAATTGTTGCGCTTTTATTATTTAAGGGCGCAGTACAGTTTTTTTGTATCAACATTTTTGTCTATATAATTTGAATTCAGAGCTCAACATTTTAAGCTAAGAACGACTATTATTAATATTGCTAGTCTGTTTAACATGTCTGAAACTGAGGAAACTCCTTGTTCTCTGTGTTTAGATGCCACTGTGGAACCCCCTCTGATTTTTTTTGTCCCTCCTGTACTGAGAGGGCCTTACACTGTAAAGCACAGATTTTATGTAAAGAAAATGTGTCTAAGCATGATTCTCAGTCTGAGGAGAATCAGGGTATACTGCTAAATTCTTCCCAAGCGTCACAACCTTTAACGCCCACCCAAGCGACGACTGGTTCTTCAACCGCGTCTAATTAATTTACTCTGCAGGATATGGCTGCAGTTATGTCAACTACCCTTACAGAGGTATTATCTAAGTTGCCAGTGTTACAGGGCAAACGCAGTAGGACAGAAGTCAATGTGAATACTGAGTCCTCTGATGCTTTGTTAACTATTTCTGATGTACCCTCACAGGGATCTGATTTGGGGGTCAGGGAACTTCTGTCTGAGGGGGAACTTTCCGATTCTGGAAGTGCGTTACCTCTGACGGACTCCGACGTCATGTCCTTTAGATTTAAGCTTGAACACCTCCGCCTGTTACTTCAGGAGGTTTTAGCGACTCTGGATGACTGTGACTCTATTGTGGTACCACCAGAGAAATTGTGTAAACTGGACAAAAACTTAGAGGTACCTGCTTACACTGATGTTTATCCGGTTCCTAAGAGAATTTCGGAGATTATTAAGAGGGAATGGGACAGACCGGGTATCCCGTTCTCACCTTCTCCTAATTTCAAGAAAATGTATCCCATATCAGACACTGTTCGGGACTCTTGGCAAACAGTCCCTAAGGTGGAGAGAGCTATATCTACTCTGGCTAAGTGTACAACTATTCCTATTAAGGACAGTTGTGCTTTCAAAGACCCTATGGATAAGAAATTGGAGGGTCTTCTAAAGATATTGTTTATTCATCAGGGTTTACTCTTACAACCAACGGCCTGCATTGTACCAGTTACCACTGCGGCGGCCTTCTGGTTTGATGCATTAGAAGAGTCTCTTAAGACTGAGACTCCTTTAGAGGATATTTTAGATATAATTAAGGCTCTTAAGCTGGCTAATTCTTTTATTACAGATGCCGCCTTTCAGATTGCCAAATTGGCGGCTAAGAATGCCGGATTTGCTATTTTAGCACATAGAGCGTTATGGTTAAAATCTTGGTCTGCTGATGTGTCATCTAAGTCAAAGCTTTTGGCTATTCCTTTCAAAGGGAAAACCCTATTCGGGCCCGACTTGAAAGAAATCATTTCTGACATTACTGGAGGAAAGGGTCATCTCCTACCTCAGGATAGAACTGCTAAACTGAGGGGTAAACAAAATAATTTTCGTTCCTTTCGGAAATTTAAAGGAGTCCCCTCTTCTTCCGCCAAGCAGGAAGGGAATTTTGCTCAGGCCAAGTCCGTCTGGAGACCCAACCAGGCTTGGAATAAGGGTAAACAACCCAAGAAGCCCGCTGCTGCTACCAAGACAGCATGAAGGGGCGGCCCCCGATCCGGGACCGGATCTAGTAGGGGGCAGACTTTCTCTCTTTGCCCAAGCTTGGGTAAGAGATGTTCAGGATCCTTGGACACTGGAAATAGTGTCTCAAGGGTATCAGCTGGAATTCAAAAATTCTCTCCCAAGGGGGAGGTTTCTTCTTTCACGATTGTCTGTAGACCAGATAAAAAGAGAGGCGTTCTTACATTGTGTAAAAGACCTCTCTCTACTATGGGAGTAATTCGTCCCGTTCCAAGACAGGGGTTTTACTCAAATCTTTTGTGGTCCCCAAAAAAGAGGGCATGTTTCGACCCATTTTAGATCTAAAGAGTCTAAACAAGTTTCTCAGAGTCCCATCCTTCAAGATGGAGACTATTCGAACAATTCTGCCATTGATCCAGGAGGGTCAATATATGACCACCGTGGACTTGAAGGATACATATCTTCATATTCCTATCCACAAGGATCATCACCAGTTCCTAAGGTTTGCTTTTCTAGACAAACATTTTCAGTTTTTGGCTTTTCCCTTCGGGTTGGCCACAGCTCCCAGGATCTTCACAAAGGTTCTAGGGTCACTTCTGACGGTTCTCAGGCCCGCGGGGCATTGCAGTGGCGCCTTATCTGGACGATATTCTGATCCAAGCGTCGTCTTACCATTTGATAAAGTATCATACAGACATGGTTCTGTCCTTTCTGAGGACTCACGGGTGGAAGGTGAATCTAGAAGAGAGTTAATTAATTCCACAGACAAAGGTTCCCTTCTTGGGAACTCTAATAGATTCCATATCTATGAAAATTTTCTTGACGGAGGTCAGAAAGTTAAAGATTCTAAATACATGCTGAGCCCTTCAGTCCAATCCTTGGCCATCAGTGGCCCAATGCATGGAGTTAATTGGATTAATGGTGGCGGCAATGGACATCATTCCCTTTGCTCGTTTTCATCTCAGACCACTACAGCTGAGCATGCTCAGGCAGTGGAATGGAGATTATGCAAATTTGTCTCCTCTGATAGATCTGGATCAGGAGACAAACTCTCTTCTTTGGTGGTTGTCACAGGATCATCTGTCCCAAGGGACGTGCTTCCGCAGACCCTCATGGGTGATGGTGACGACGGACGCCAGCCTACTGGGTTGGGGTGCAGTCTGAAATTCCCTGAAAGCTCAGGGTGTGTGGACTCGGTCGGAGTCTCTTCTTCCAATCAATATTCTGGAATTGAGAGCAATATTCAATGCGCTTCAGGCGTGGCCTCAGTTGGCTTTGGCAAAATTCATCCGCTTTCAGTCGGACAACATCACGACTGTGGCTTACATCAATCATCAGGGAGGAACAAGAAGTTCCTTAGCGATGTCAGAAGTGTCCAAGATAATTTGGTGGGCGGAGACTCACTCTTGTTATCTGTCAGCAATCTACATCCCAGGAGTGGACAACTGGGAAAGCGGACTTTTTGAGCAGACAGACGTTCCATCTGGGGGAGTGGGAACTCCATCCGGAGGTCTTTGCCACCCTGATTCTCAGATGGGGCAGACCGGAGTTGGATCTGATGGCGTCTCGTCAGAATGCCAAGCTCCCGAGATACGGATACAGGTCAAGGGATCCTCAGGCCGAACTGATAGATGCCTTGGTCGTTCAACCTAGCTTATGTGTTTCCACCGTTTGCTCTCCTTCCCCGGGTTATTCCTCGGATCAAACAGGAGAGGGCTTCAGTAATTCTAATCGCACCTGCATGGCCTCGCAAGACTTGGTATGCCGATCTAGTGGACATGTCCTCTCTGCCGCCGTGGAAGCTTCCATTGAGGCAGGACCTTCTCATTCAGGGACCCTTCCAAAATCAAAATCTAGTTTCTCTGCAACTGACTGCTTGGAGATTGAACGCTTGATTTTATCTAAGCGGGGGTTCTCTAATACTTTGATTCAGGCACGTAAGCCTGTCACTAGAAAGATCTACCATAAGATATGGCGTAAATATCTTTTTTGGTGTGAATCCAAAGGCTACTCATGGAGTAGAGTTAGGATTCCCAGGAATCTGTCTTTTCTCCAAGAAGGATTGGAGAAAGGGTTATCAGCAAGTTCCTTAAAGGGACAAATCTCTGCTTTGTCAATTTTACTACACAAACGTTTGGCAGATATTCAGTCTTTCTGTCAGGCTCTGACCAGAATCAAGCCTGTGTTTAGACCATTTGCTCCACCCTGGAGTTTAAATTTAGTTCTTAATGTTCTTCAAGGGGTTCCGTTTGAACCCATGCATTCCATAGATATTAAGTTGTTATCTTGGAAAGTTTTATTTTTGGTTGCTATTTCTTCTGCTCGTAGAGTTTCTGAGCTTTCAGCGTTACAATGTGACTCACCTTATCTTATCTTTCATTCTGATAAGGTGGTTTTACGTACCAAACCTGGGTTCCTTTCTAAGGTTGTTCCAAATAAGAATATTAATCAGGAAATTGTTGTTCCTTCATTATGTCCTAATCCTTCTAAGAAGGAGCGTCTGTTGCATAACTTGGACGTGGTCCGTGCCTTGAAGTTTTACTTGCAGGCGATTAAGGATTTCCGTCAATCGTCTTCATTATTCATTGTTTTTTCTGGAAAGCGTAGGGGTCAGAACAGAAAGCTACGGCTACCTCTTTCTTTTTGGCTGAAGAGTATCATCCGTCTGGCATATGAGACTGCTGGACAGCAGCCTCCTGAAAGAATTAGGGCTCATTCTACTAGGGCTGTGGCTTCCTCCATGGGTATTTAAAAACTATGCTTCTGTTGAACAGATTTGCAAGGCTGCAACTTGGTCGTCTCTTCACACTTTTTCCAAATTTTCCAAATTTGATACTTTTGCTTCTTCTGAGGCTGGTTTTGGGAGAAAGGTTCTTCAAGCAGTGGGGCCTTCCGTTTAGGTTCCTGTCTTGTCCCTCCCTTTCATCTGTGTCCTATAGCTTTGGTATTGTATCCCACAAGTAAGGATGTCATATCTTGTAAAAGAAAAGGAAATTTATGCTTAACTGATAAATTTATTTATTTTACGATATGACAAGTCCACAGCCCACCCTGTCATTTCTAAGACAAGTATATACTTATTTTTATTAAACTTCAGTCACCTCTGCACCTTTGGCTTTTCCTTTCTCTTCCTAACTTTGGTCGAATGACTGGAGGTGGAGGGAAGGGAGGAGCTATATATACAGCTCTGCTGTGGTGCTCTTTGCCACTTCCTGCTAGCAGGAGGTTAAATCCCACAAGTAAGGATGAAATCTGTGGACTCGTCATATTGTAAAAGAAATAAATTTATCAGGTAAGCATACATTTCCTTTTTTCTTTAATTTATCAGGCTGTTTGTTATCCAGCAAACCTGAGACTACATTTTCATGCCAAAATATTCAATGGGAGTAAGCTCCTAAATATTTTTCAGTAGCTTGTTGCCTTGAAGATAGGATGTGCTATCACATATGTACAATAGTGCTTCTGTCACAGTTCACAGCAGCCAATAATACATGTGTACTTGTGTTATTGAAGGCTGAGTTTATAATTACCATACATATGTGGTAGGATTTCCCTTTCATCCTAGATCAGAGTTGAGTTTGAGAAATCTGTCCAAAACCTAGATGCCAATACAAAAGTGTAGGAGAAACATACACACCTGCTGGAGCAGGAAAGGGCCTTCGCCAAACTGTCTAAATATTTTTTGTATCCAATAGCATTAAGATGACCCTTTACTATAATAAAAATAATATATATATATATAACAACATTTTAAATTAGGGGGAGATAAAAGGTGAGTTTAAAATCCTCCACTAAGCACAAAATATAGAAAAATAACTCATTGTGTAGTTCATTAACAAATCTAGACGGGCGCGAAGGCTTGTTTTCCCACAGAAAACCTCTGAATTACATTGTTTCCAATGCAGCAAAGGATTCTAGGTAAGATATGCAAATTAAGTACACAATGACACAACTTTTTACTTCAGTCTGCTTTTCTGCAGATTCCCTGTACGCCAAAGTATCGCTGTTCACACAGCTTATAAACTTAGCTAGGGTTAGTGCAGTGATTCATAACCATCCCAGGACAGACTGTTTCGTAGTTGTTGCTACTCATCAGACTGAAGTAAAAAGGTGTGTCATTATATACTTCATTTGCATATCTTACCCAGAATCATTTGCTGCATTGGAAACAATGTAATTCACAGGTTTTCTGTGGGAAAACAAGCCTTCGGGCCTGTCTAGATTTGTTAATGAACTACACAATGAGTTATTTTTCTATATTTTGTGCGTAGTGGAGGATTTTAAACTCACCTTTTATCTCCCCCTAATTTAAAATGTTGTTGTATTCTGCCCGGAATCAACTTCACCCAGCAGTGATTCAAACCTTCTCCCAGCTGATGAGTAGCAACAACTACGAAACAGTCTGTCCTGGGATGGTTACGAATCACTGCACTAACCCTAGCTAAGTTTATAAGCTGTGTGAACAGCGATACTTTGGCGTACAGGGAATCTGCTGCAAAGCAGACTGAAGTAAAAAGGTGTGTCATTGTGTACTTAATTTGCATATATTACTCAGAATCCTTTGCTGCATTGGAAACAATGTAATTCAGAGGTTTTCTGTGGGAAAACAAGCCTTGGGCCTGTCTAGATTTGTTAATGAACTACACAATGAGTTATTTTTATATATATATATATATATATATATATATATATAAGTGGTAGCCGGTGGCCTAGCACTCCATCCACATCAATGTTTCCAGTGCCCGGGTGCGATCCTCAAGTGTTATAGAATACTAGTAGGGAAGGAGGGCACTCACAGGACTTCATACATTAAGTAATCATTTATTATAGTTCCAACATGAGTGTATTGTCTTACACTCATGTTGGAACTATAATAAATGATTACTTAATGTATGAAGTCCTGTGAGTGCCCTCCTTCCCTACTAGTATTATATATATATATATATATATATATATATATATATATATATATATATATATATATATATATAACACACACACACACTCAATATTGTCATTTAAAGCATATATTTGCCGAAAAATACACCTGATTAAATTAACAAAAAAGATGCACTTTTTTGAGACCTCAAATAAAGCAAAGAAAACAAGTTCATATTCATTTTTAAACACAGTACTAATGTTTTAACTTAGCAATAGTTCAGAAATCAATATTTGGAGGAATAACCCTGATTTTCAGTCACAGCTTTTATGTTTCTTGATGTAAACTTTTTTCTGTGAATAAATCACAAAACGAAGGCGCCTCCTAGTGTGATATGGTAGATACAAAGTGGTTTAAGCTGAATAAAGATGGATACTCACAAACGGAGCAGCACCCAATTGTGCTAAGTCAGTCAGACTGGGAGCTTGCAGTGTCCCAGCTCACTGGCCCAGCATGAGTACCGGTATCCCAGGTGGCCTCAGTGGAAAATAAGCTCAGGCTCTCATATAAAATTGCAATTATCACAATTTAATAAAACCAGAGGTCAAGATATATGACTCTGAAATTAAAAACACAGAAAGAAACTCGTTTCTCAGATCTGCCTGTTTGATCAGGAGTCTTTATGTGTCTCGGCATGCTCTTCGGCAGTGTCTCACATTGCTGTTGGGTGACTTTATTCCACTCCTGGTGCAAAAATACAAGCAGCTTGGCTTTGTTTGATAGCTTGTGACCATCTTTTTATTAATCACATTCCAGAGGTTTTCAATGGGGTTCATGTCTGGAAATTGGGCTGGTCATGATAGCGTCTTGATCTAGTGGTCCTCCATCCAAATCTTGACTGGCCTGGCTGTGTGGCATGTCCTGCTGGGGAAAAAAACAATCCTCAAAGTTGGGGAACATTGTCAGAGCAGAAGAAAGCAAGTGTTCTACTAGGATAACTTTGTACGTGGCTTGATTCATGCGGCCTTCACAAACACAAATCTGCCCGATTCCAGCCTTGCTGAAGCAACCCCCCCCCCCATCATCACCGACCCTCCACCAAATTTTACATTGGGTGTGAGACTCTGTGACTTGTAGGCCTCTCCATGTTTACGTCTAACCATTAGATGACCAAGTGTTGGACAAAGCTAAAAATTGGACATTTATCTTTGTGAAGGACACATTAAGCCATGTACATAGTTATCCTGGAAGAAAACTTGCTTCTGTCTACTCTGACAATGTTCCCCAACTATGAGGATTGTTTTTTTCCAGCAGGACAATTCTCTATGCTAAACAGCCAGGTCACTCAAGGTGTGGATTGAGGACCACCAGACCATGTCATGGCAAGCCAAATCTCAGAGGAAGACGGACAAGCCATCAAACAAAGCCAAGCAGCTTGTATTTTTGCACCAGGAGTGGCATAAAGTCACCCAACAGCAATGTGAAAGCCTGGTAGAGAGCATGCCAAGACGCATGAAAGATGTGATTGACCTAATATTGATTTCTGAACTTTTGCTAAGTTAAAGCATTAGTATTGTGTTAAAAAATGAATATGAACTTGTTTTCTTTGCATTTTTCAAGGTCCGAAAACACTGCATCATCTTTTTTATTTTGACCAATTGTCATTTTCTGCAAATTAAATGCTCTAAATGACAATATTTTTATTTGAAATATGGGAGAAATGTTGTCAGTACTTTATAGAAAAAAACATTGTGTGTATGTATATCACATATATATATATATATATATATATATATATATATATATATATATATATATATATTAAAAAAAATGCACACTTATGCATAGGGGGGAATGTATAACTATAGTTTACCATTTGAGACAATTGTATTAGTCCGCTCAATGTTAAGCTTAGGAAAAAAGTTCTTGTCCCCTGAACTGTCTTAACTGTCTGACTTTCTGACTTGTGTAATGGGAGGTGTGCACTCCCTCTCTGTAAAACAGCAACCCTTTGAATGCCCATGTATAAATACATACAGAAACTGCAAATATTATGCTATCGTGAGTAATATACAGATTTAGAAATAAGTAACTAGCGCCTAGGAGAGTGTACCTGCTACACTTTAAATAGACCCCCTAATTGGGTCCTGAAGAGAGATGTAGTACAATAAGTTATATAGGAGCACCAAAAAGGCTAAAGGTATACTACAGGTTAATATTTGACGGTGCCACTAATACGTGGATATGTTGTAGTATCTAAATTAAATAGTTGGCGGAGGTTCAGGATAGTGGTGTTTTATTTACTTTTACAAAACGAAAAAACATCAGACAATATTAAAAACCAACATTAGCCCTATCTGAAAAGTATAGGGATAAAAATAAAATCTGATCTGATAAAACAGATGTGCTGATAATTAAACCATCCTCTCAATGATATTAACAACGACAATGTATCATACAGTCTAGGTCTAAAATAAAAAATAATATATAGCATTCAATTTCAATTCAAAAACAATTTAATAGTGAATATAAAAATATAAAATAAAAATATGAGTGAAAGAAATCTCAAAGTGATTCCAATGATACTAAAAAATGAATGTGAAAAAAATGTAAAGGTATGTAGTATACAGGTATACCCCGCTCATACAGCGGGTTAGGGACCGGAGCCCCGCTGTAAAGTGAAAACCGCCTTAAAGTGAAACAAGGCAGTTTTAGCTTTCTTTTCATTTGCCAGTGTGTTTAAAAACTTGAAAACATGTTTGAACTAACAAATATTAGGAGTGCAATAGTGCTGCATTTAGTTTAACACTAGCACAGCACAGTATTCAATAAATACTGTACCTGTAAAATTGTGACAATGACTGTAGTAAAATTTGTCAGACTATAGCACTGAGACACAGATTGCACTGTAATGCTGTAAACAGAGTGAACTGCGCATAACAAAATGATGTGAGTCCCTTTTCTCGAAATCTCATGATGAGAACAGCACTGTTTCAAAATCTTTGGAGGTTGAAGTTCAGCTCCACAAAGCGCTGTATTAGCGAAGCGCTGTAAAGTGAAGCGCTGTAAAGTGAGGTATACCTGTACCTTTAGCCTTTTTGGCGCTCCTATATAACTTATTGTACTACGTGAGTAATATACACACAACTAATTTCCTGCAAAATAGGTTGTTTTATCAAGCATAAACATTATCACACAATCTTTTAATTTTAAGGTGCTCATAGTCATTTTGTGAAACCCTAATCACCCAAATAAGTGAATAACCGGTTTAAAAATGTCAGCCATGCCTTAATTTCAACAGAATCTAACTTAAAGGGACAGTATACTGTAAAATAGTTGTTCCCTTAATGTGTTTACAATTGCTTTTTTTTACCAACTGCAGAGTAAAAATTTATGAAAATTAGCTTTTTAAGGTTTGTGTATATTAATGCTCTGATTTTGTGTTTTGAAGCCACAACCTAATAAAATAGGTTGAGCTTGTAGGTATAATCAGATCTCATTACTTTATCACATTGTGTACATATACCTGCTTCTTTATCTTATATCTGTCCATAAACCAATCACCAGTACTTGGAGAGAACAATGGAAAATCAACGTTTTATTACCTTATCTCTGCTATATCTCACTGGGAGTGTAATCTCTTCTGCTGGCTGTGTTTACTAAGCTTATCTATAGCCTGGACCTGCGGCCACAAACTTTTAGAATAGGTGGGGATAGCACTGGCTAAATCAACTATTTCAAATGCTAATATAAGGGTAAAGGAGCTACTTGCAATCAATTTAATACACTCCAGCAGGTAAAGTGGATCATTGGGAACAAATTAAAGGGAAGAACATTTTTGAGTAAACTGTCCCTTTAACTCTTCCTAACCTATTGATATTTATAGTGCATACAGACTATTTTATTCAAATCATCAAAACATCAAATATATTAGGCTCTTTAGTAGGACAAAACAATAATACTTATAGTTCATCTTTAGACAAATTGCATGAAGATGAATGAAAAGTTCCTTTCATTAAATGGGAAAGTCTCACTTTCTCTTGTAAGATGTATTGAGTCCACGGATTCATCCATACTTGTGGGATATTCTCCTTCCTTACAGGAAGTGGCAAAGAGAGCACCCACAGCAGAGCTGTCTATATAGCTCCTCCCCTAGCTCCACCCCGCAGTCATTCTCTTTGCCTACTCTAAAGTACTAGGAAGGGTAAAGTGGGTGTGGTGACAAAAATGTTAGTTTTTATTTTCTCAAGCAAAAGTTTATTTTAAATGGTACCGGTGTGTACTATTTACTCTCTGGCAGAAAAGGGATGAAGATTTCTGCAAGGAGGATGATGATCTTAGCACTTTGTAACTAAGATCCACTGCTGTTCTCACAAGGGCTGAAGAGTACAGGAAAACTTCAGATGAGGGAACAGTTTGCAGGCTAAACTGCTTTGAGGTATGTTAATCAATTTTTTTCTGACTGTGTTATTTCTAGAAAAGGCTGGCAATATCCCCATGAGGGAAGGGTAAGCTGTATTCAGACACTTAGTAGGAATCCCAGCTTGCATAAAGGGCTCATTAGTTACTGGTGACACTGATAGGAAAAAAACGTTTTTGTTTTATTGCTAATGTAACGTTTTTTGAGGGACTTTAAGGGGTCATTGTGGCTTGTTTAAGGGTTATTAACCAACATGGCTAGTTTAAGAAACATCGAGTGAGGTGGGAGGGGCCTATTTTCGCGCCTCAGTTGCGCAGTTTCTTTTCCTCAGACACATCCAGCTGCTTCTCCAGAGGTTCCTACTGTGATTGAGGGCTGTAAAGAAGTTTATTTCCACACAAATCGTTCCTAAAAGGGCAGGTGCTCAACTTTTTTTTACCAGTTTTGATGTTTTGTCAATCCGGTTTTTACATTAAGGGGTTAATTGTTTATTTGCATAGTTGTGCAAAGTTACTAAGGCTTTATGATGCTACTGTAAAAATTTCGTTGAGTTTACTGCTTTTTTACACTGTTTTGCAGAGTTTGTGCAGCTTTTTTTTTTTCTCTCACAGTACCGTTTTTTTCTAAGTGTTATTTGCTTTGATTAAAGTGTTTTCCAAGCTTGCTTGTTACATTACTAGCCTGTTTAACATGTCTGACACCAAGGAAAATCCTTGTTCAATGTGTTTAGAAGCCATTGTGGAACCCCTTCTTAGAATGTGTCCCAATTGCACTGATATGTCTATAAATTATAAAGAGCATATTTTAGCACTTAAAAATATTGCAATAGATGTTTCTCAGACAGAAGGAAATGATGGTTTAACATCTAGTTCTCCCCAAGTGTCACAACCAGTAACGCCCGCACAAGTGACGCCTAGTACCACTAGTGCGTCGTATTCATTTACTTTACAAGACATGGCCACAGTTATGAATACAACCCTCACAGAGGTTTTATCCAAACTGCCTGGTTTACAAGGGAAGCGTTACAGCTCTGGGTTAAGAACAAATGCTGATCCGTCTGACGCTTTAGTATCCGATATACCCTCACAATGTTCTGAAGTAGGGGTAAGGGATTTGTTATCTGAGGGAGAAATTTCTGATTCAGGAAAGACGCTCCCTCAGACAGATTCTGATATGACGGCCTTTAAATTTAAGCTTGAACACCTCCGCTTATTGCTCAGGGAGGTATTAGCGACTCTAGATGATTGTGACCCTATAGTGGTTCCAGAGAAATTGTGTAAAATGGACAAATACTTAGAGGTTCCTGTTTACACTGATGTTTTTCCAGTCCCTAAGAGGATTGTGAATATTATTACTAAGGAGTGGGATAGACCAGGCATTCCATTCGTTCCCCCTCCTGTTTTTAAGAAAATGTTTCCCATATCGGACACCATGCGGGACTTGTGGCAGACAGTTCCTAAGGTGGAGGGAGCTATTTCTACTCTGGCTTTGCGTACAACTATACCTATCGAAGACAGTTGTGCTTTCAAAGATCCTATGGATAAAAAATTAGAGGGTCTCCTGAAGAAAATTTTTGTTCATCAAGATTTTCTTCTTCAACCTATTGCGTGCATTGTTCCTGTAACTACTGCAGCTGCTTTCTGGTTTGAGGCTCTAGAAGAGGCTCTTCAGATGGAGACTCCATTAGAGGAGATTATGGACAGAATTAAGGCCCTTAAATTGGCTAATTCTTTCATTACAGATGCCGCTTTTCAACTGGCTAAATTAGCGGCAAAGAATTCAGGTTTTGCCATTTTAGCACGCAGGGCGTTATGGCTTAAGTCCTGGTCTGCTGATGTGTCATGAAAATCTAAACTTTTGAACATCCCTTTCAAAGGAAAGACCCTATTCGGGCCTGAACTGAAAGAGATTATTTCAGACATCACTGGAGGGAAAGGCCATGCCCTCCCTCAGTATAGAACAAATAAAATGAGGACCAAACAAAATCATTTTCGTTACTTTTGGAACTTCAAGGGTGGTCCCGCTTCAGCTTCCCCTGCTGCAAAGCAAGAGGGGAATTTCTCTTGTTAAGTGTATCCAGTCCACGGATCATCCATTACTTGTGGGATATTCTCCTTCCCAACAGGAAGTTGCAAGAGGATCACCCACAGCAGAGCTGCTATATAGCTCCTCCCCTCACTGCCATACCCAGTCATTCTCTTGCAACTCTCAACTAAGATGGAGGTCGTAAGAGGACTGTGGTGTTTTATACTTAGTTTATTTCTTCAATCAAAAGTTTGTTATTTTTAAATGGTACCGGAGTGTACTGTTTATCTCAGGCAGTATTTAGAAGAAGAATCTGCCTGCGTTTTCTATGATCTTAGCAGAAGTAACTAAGATCCTTTGCTGTTCTCACATATTCTGAGGAGTGAGGTAACTTCAGAGGGGGAATAGCGTGCAGGTTTTCCTGCAATAAGGTATGTGCACTTAAAATATTTTTCTAGGGATGGAATTTGCTAGAAAATGCTGCTGATACCGAAGTAATGTAAGTAAAGCCTTAAATGCAGTGATAGCGACTGGTATCAGGCTTATTAATAGAGATACATACTCTTATAAAAGTGTATTTTAAAACGTTTGCTGGCATGTTTAATCGTTTTTTACATATGTTTGGTGATAAAACTTATTGGGGCCTAGTTTTTTCCACATGGCTGGCTTGAATTTTGCCTAGAAACAGTTCCCTGAGGCTTCCCACTGTTGTAATATGAGTGGGAGGGGCCTATTTTGGCGTTTTTTTGCACAGTAAAAATTAGACACAGACATCCAGCTTCTTCCTGCATGATCCAGGACTTCTCTTGAGGGCTCAAAAGTCGTATTGAGGGAGGTAAAAAGCCACAGTTTGTCATTTGTTATTCCGTTTTTGGTATTAAGGGGTTAATCATCCATTTGCAAGTGGGTGCAATGCTCTGCTAACTTATTACATACACTGTAAAAATTTCGTTAGTGTAACTGCATTTTTTCACTGTTATTTCAAAATTTGGGAAAATTTGTGTTTCTTAAAGGCGCAGTAAAGTTTTTTATATTGCTTGTAAACTTGTTTTAAAGTGTTTTCCAAGCTTGCTAGTCTGTTTAAACATGTCTGACACAGAGGAAACTACTTGTTCATTATGTTTGAAAGCCATGGTGGAGCCCCATAGGAGAATGTGTACTAAATGTATTGATTTCACCTTAAACAGTAAAGATCAGTCTTTATCTATAAAAGAATTATCACCAGAGGGTTCTGTCGAGGGGGAAGTTATGACGACTAACTCTCCCCACGTGTCAGACCCTTCGCCTCCCGCTCAGGGGACGCACACTAATATGGCGCCAATTACATCAGGGACGCCCATAGCGATTACCTTGCAGGACATGGCTGCAATCATGAATAATACCCTGTCAGAGGTATTATCTAGATTGCCGGAATTAAGAGGAAAGCGCGATAGCTCTGGGGTTAGGAGAGATACAGAGCGTGCAAATGCTGTTAGAGCCATGTCTGATACTGCGTCACAGTATGCAGAACATGAGGACGGAGAGCTTCAGTCTGTGGGTGACATCTCTGACTCGGGGAAACCTGATTCAGAGATTTCTAATTTTAAATTTAAGCTTGAGAACCTCCGTGTATTGCTTGGGGAGGTATTAGCTGCTCTGAATGACTGTAACACAGTTGCAATTCCAGAGAAATTGTGTAGGCTGGATAGATACTATGTGGTGCCGGTGTGTACTGACTTTTTTCCTATACCTAAAAGGCTTACAGAAATTATTAGCAAGGAGTGGGATAGACCCGGTGTGCCCTTTTCCCCACCTCCTATATTTAGAAAAATGTTTCCAATAGACGCCACTACACGGGACTTATGGCAGACGGTCCCTAAGGTGGAGGGAGCAGTTTCTACTTTAGCAAAGCGTACCACTATCCCGGTTGAGGACAGTTGTGCTTTTTCAGATCCAATGGATAAAAAATTGGAGGGTTACCTTAAGAAAATGTTTATTCAACAAGGTTTTATTTTACAGCCCCTTGCATGCATTGCGCCTGTCACTGCTGCGGCGGCATTCTGGTTTGAGGCCCTGGAAGAGGCCATCCAGACAGCTCCATTGAATGAAATTATTGACAAGCTTAGAACGCTTAAGCTAGCTAACTCATTTGTTTCTGATGCCATTGTTCATTTGACTAAACTAACAGCTAAGAATTCCGGATTCGCCATCCAAGCGCGTATGGCGCTATGGCTTAAATCCTGGTCAGCTGACGTGACTTCAAAGTCTAAATTACTCAACATTCCTTTCAAGGGGCAGACCTTATTCGGGCCTGGCTTGAAGGAAATTATTGCTGACATTACTGGAGGCAAGGGTCATACCCTTCCTCAGGACAGGGCCAAATCAAAGGCCAAACAGTCTAATTTTCGTGCCTTTCGAAATTTCAAGGCAGGAGCAGCATCAACTTCCTCCGCTTCAAAACAAGAGGGAACTGTTGCTCATTCCAGACAGGCCTGGAAACCTAACCAGTCCTGGAACAAGGGCAAGCAGGCCAGGAAGCCTGCTGCTGCCCCCAAGACAGCATGAAGGAACGGCCCCCTATCCGGAAACGGATCTAGTGGGGGGCAGACTTTCTCTCTTCGCCCAGGCGTGGGCAAGAGATGTTCAGGATCCCTGGGCGTTGGAGATCATATCTCAGGGATATCTTCTGGACTTCAAAGCTTCTCCTCCACAAGGGAGATTTCATCTTTCAAGGTTATCAGCAAACCAGATAAAGAAAGCGGCATTCCTAAGCTGTGTGCAAGACCTCCTAGTAATGGGAGTGATCCATCCAGTTCCGCGGACGGAACAAGGACAGGGATTTTATTCAAATCTGTTTGTGGTTCCCAAGAAAGAGGGAACCTTCAGACCAATCTTGGATCTAAAGATCTTAAACAAATTCCTCAGAGTTCCATCATTCAAAATGGAAACTATTCGGACCATCCTACCCATGATCCAAGAGGGTCAGTACATGACCACAGTGGACTTAAAGGATGCCTACCTTCACATACCGATTCACAAAGATCATCATCGGTTCCTAAGGTTTGCCTTTCTAGACAGGCATTACCAATTTGTAGCTCTTCCCTTCGGGTTGGCCACTGCCCCGAGAATTTTTACAAAGGTTCTGGGCTCACTTCTGGCGGTTCTAAGACCGCGAGGCATAGCGGTGGCTCCGTATCTAGACGACATCCTGATACAGGCGTCAAGCTTTCAAATTGCCAAGTCTCATACAGAGATAGTTCTGGCATTTCTGAGCTCGCATGGGTGGAAAGTGAACTTGGAAAAGAGTTCTCTATAACCACTCACAAGAGTCTCCTTCCTAGGGACTCTTATAGATTCTGTAGAGATGAAAATTTACCTGACGGAGTCCAGGTTATCAAAACTTCTAAATGCTTGCCGTGTCCTTCATTCAATTCCACGCCCGTCAGTGGCTCAGTGCATGGAAGTAATCGGCTTAATGGTAGCGGCAATGGACATAGTGCCATTTGCGCGCCTGCATCTCAGACCGCTGCAATTATGCATGCTAAGTCAGTGGAATGGGGATTACTCAGATTTGTCCCCTCTACTAAATCTGGATCAAGAGACCAGAGATTCTCTTCTCTGGTGGCTTTCTCGGGTCCATCTGTCCAAGGGTATGACCTTTCGCAGGCCAGATTGGACGATTGTAACAACAGATGCCAGCCTTCTAGGTTGGGGCGCAGTCTGGAACTCCCTGAAGGCTCAGGGATCGTGGACTCAGGAGGAGAAACTCCTCCCAATAAATATTCTGGAGTTAAGAGCAATATTCAATGCTCTTCTAGCTTGGCCTCAGTTAGCAACACTGAGGTTCATCAGATTTCAGTCGGACAACATCACGACTGTGGCTTACATCAACCATCAAGGGGGAACCAGGAGTTCCCTAGCGATGTTAGAAGTCTCAAAGATAATTTGCTGGGCAGAGTCTCACTCTTGCCACCTGTCAGGCGTAGAGAACTGGGAGGCGGATTTTCTAAGTCGTCAGACTTTTCATCCGGGGGAGTGGGAACTCCATCCGGAGGTGTTTGCTCAACTGGTCCATCGTTGGGGCAAACCAGAACTGGATCTCATGGCGTCTCGCCAGAACGCCAAGCTTCCTTGTTACGGATCCAGGTCCAGGGACCCGGGAGCAACGCTGATAGATGCTCTAGCAGCTCCTTGGTTCTTCAACCTGGCCTATGTGTTTCCACCGTTTCCTCTGCTCCCTCGACTGATTGCCAAAATCAAACAGGAGAGAGCATCGGTGATTCTGATAGCGCTTGCGTGGCCACGCAGGACCTGGTATGCAGACCTAGTGGACATGTCATCTCTTCCACCATGGACTCTGCCTCTGAGGCAGGACCTTCTAATACAAGGTCCTTTCAATCATCCAAATCTAATTTCTCTGAGACTGACTGCATGGAGATTGAACGCTTGATTCTATCAAGGCGTGGCTTCTCCGAGTCAGTCATTGATACCTTAATACAGGCTCGGAAGCCTGTCACCAGGAAAATCTACCATAAGATATGGCGTAAATATCTTTATTGGTGTGAATCCAAGAGTTACTCATGGAGTAAGTTTAGGATTCCTAGGATATTGTCCTTTCTCCAAGATGGTTTGGACAAAGGCTTATCAGCTAGTTCTTTAAAAGGACAGATCTCTGCTCTGTCTATTCTTTTGCACAAGCGTCTGGCAGAAGTTCCAGACGTCCAGGCATTTTGTCAGGCTTTGGTTAGGATTAAGCCTGTGTTTAAAACTGTTGCACCCCCGTGGAGCTTAAACTTGGTTCTTAAAGTTCTTCAGGGAGTTCCGTTAGCCATCAAAAACAGAACTTTCCAAGATAAAAGTTTAATATCAATGGAATGAAGGGGTTCTATTTCCTCGGCTCGAAGAGTCTCTGAGTTATCTGCCTTACATTGTGATTCTCCTTATCTGATTTTTCATTCAGACAAGGTAGTTCTGCGTACCAAACCTGGGTTTTTACCTAAGGTGGTTTCTAACAGGAATATCAATCAAGAGATTGTTGTTCCATCATTGTGTCCTAATCCTTCTTCAAAGAAGGAACGTCTTTTGCATAATCTGGACGTAGTCCGTGCCTTGAAGTTTTACTTACAGGCTACTAAAGATTTTCGTCAAACATCTGCCCTGTTTGTCGTTTACTCTGGACAGAGGAGAGGTCAAAAAGCTTTGGCAACCTCTCTCTCCTTTTGCCTTCGGAGCATAATACGCTTAGCCTATGAGACTGCTGGACAGCAGCCCCCTGAAAGGATTACAGCTCATTCTACTAGAGCTGTGGCTTCCACCTGGGCCTTTAAAAATGAGGCCTCTGTTGAACAGATTTGCAAGGCTGCGACTTGGTCTTCGCTTCACACCTTTTCAAAATTTTACAAATTTGACACTTTTGCTTCTTCGGAGGCTGTTTTTGGGAGAAAGGTTCTACAGGCAGTGATTCCTTCCGTTTAAGTTCCTGCCTTGTCCCTCCCATCATCCGTGTACTTTAGCTTTGGTATTGGTATCCCACAAGTAATGGATGATCCGTGGACTGGATACACTTAAGAAGAGAAAACATAATTTATGCTTACCTGATAAATTTATTTCTCTTGTAGTGTATCCAGTCCACGGCCCGCCCTGTCCTTTTAAGGCAGGTCTAAATTTTAATTAAACTACAGTCACCACTGCACCCTATGGTTTCTCCTTTCTCGTCTTGTTTCGGTCGAATGACTGGATATGGCAGTGAGGGGAGGAGCTATATAGCAGCTCTGCTGTGGGTGATCCTCTTGCAACTTCCTGGTGGGAAGGAGAATATCCCACAAGTAATGGATGATCCGTGGACTGGATACACTACAAGAGAAATAAATTTATCAGGTAAGCATAAATTATGTTTTTGTCCAATCCAAGTCAGTCTGAAGCCCTAATCAGGCTTGGAACAAGGGTAAACAGGCCAAGAAGCCTGCAGCTGCCTCTAAGACAGCATGACTGGGTAGCCCCCGATCCAGGACTGGATCTAGTAGGGGGCAGACTCTCTCTCTTCGCTCAGGCTTGGGCAAGAGATGTTCACGATTCCTGGGCCTTAGAAATTGTGTCCCAGGGTTATCTTCTGGACTTCAAAGACTCTTCCCCCAAGGGGGAGATTTCACATTTCTCAATTGTCTGCAAACCAGACAAAGAGAGAGGCGTTCTTAAGCTGTGTAGAAGACCTACATAGTACTCCACCCAGTTCCAAAAGCGGAACAAGGGCTAGGATTTTACTCAAACCTGTTTGTGGTTCCCAAAAAAGAGGGAACTTACAGACCAATCTTGAATCTCAAAATTCTAAACAAATTCCTCAGAGTACCATCATTCAAGATGGAGACTATTTGGACTATTCTACCGTTGATCCAGGAGGGTCAATATATGACTACCGTGGACTTAAAGGATGCGTATCTACACATCCCTATTCACAGAGATCATCATCAATTCCTCAGGTTCGCCTTTCTGGACAGGCATTACCAGTTCGTGGCTCTTTCCTTTGGGTTGGCCACGGCTCCCAGAATTTTCACAAAGGTGCTAGGGTCCCTTTTGGCGGTTCTAAGACCGCGGGGCATAGCAGTGGCGCCTTATCTAGACGACATCTTGATTCAGGCGTCGACTTTCTAGCTAGCCAAGTCTCACACAGACATCATGTTGGCTTTTCTGAGATCTCACGGGTGGAAGGTGAACATAAAAAAGAGTTCTCTCTTCCCTCTCACAAGAGTTTCCTTCCTATGGACTCTGATAGACTCGGTAGACATGAAAATATTTCTGACGGAGGTCAGAAAATCAAAACTCTTAACCACTTGCCGAGCTCTTCATTCCATTCCTCGGCCATCAGTGGCTCAGTGTATGGAAGTAATCGGACTCATGGTAGCGGCAATGGACATAGTTCCTTTTGCACGCCTACACCTCAGACCACTGCAACTATGCATGCTCAAACAGTGGAATGGGGATTTATCTCCTCAACTGCATCTGGACCAGGAGACCAGAGATTCTCTTCTCTGGTGGTTGTCTCAGGACCACCTGGCTCAGGGAATGTGTTTCCGCAGGCCAGAGTGGCTCATAGTAACGACAGATGACAGCCTGCTAGGCTGGGGTGCTGTCTGGAACTCCCTGAAAGCACAGGGCATATGGTCTCTGGAGGAAACTCTACTCCCGATAAACATTCTAGAACTGAGAGCGATATTTAATGCGCTTCAGGCGTGGCCTTAGCTAGCTGCGGCCAAATTCATCAGATTTCAGTCGGACAACATCACGACTGTAGCTTATATCAATCATCAAGGAGGAACACGGAGTTCTCTAGCGATGATGGAGGTAACCAAAATAATCAGATGGGCGGAGGATCACTCTTGCCATCTCTCAGCAATCCATATCCCAGGGGTAGAAAACTGGGAGGCGGATTTCCTAAGTCGTCAGACTTTTCATCCGGGGGAGTGGGAGCTCCATCCGGAGGTATTTGCCCAGCTGACTCAGCTATGGGGTACACCAGAATTGGATCTGATGGCGTCCCATCAGAATGCCAAACTTCCTCGTTACAGGTCCAGGTCCCGGGATCCCCAGGCGGTACTGATTGATGCTCTAGCAGTGCCCTGGTCTTTCAATCTGGCCTATGTTTGTCCACCGTTTCCTCTCCTCCCACGTCTGGTTGCCAGAATCAAGCAGGAGAGAGCTTTGGTGATTCTGATAGCACCTGCGTGGCCACGCAGGACTTGGTATGCAGACCTAGTGGACATGTCATCGGTTCCACCGTGGACTCTGACAATGAGGCAGGACCTTCTAATCCAAGGTCCATTCACGCATCCAAATCTAATTTCTCTGCGTCTGACTGCTTGGATATTGAACGCCTGATTCTATCAAAGCGTGGTTTCTCCGAGTCGGTCATTGATACCCCGATTCAAGCTAGAAAGCCTGTCACCAGGAAGATCTATCATAAGATTTGGCGCAAATATTTTTATTGGTGTGAATCCAAGGGTTACTCATGGTGTAAGATTAGGATTCCTAGAATATTGTCCTTTCTCCAAGAAGGATTGGAGAAGGGATTATCATTTTCTTAAAAGGACAAATATCTGCTTTGTCTATTCTTTTACACAAACGTCTGGCAGATGTCCCAGACGTTCAAGCGTTTAGTCAGGCCTTGGTCAGGATCAAGCCTGTATTTAAACCTGTTGCTCCGCCATGGAGCCTAAACTTAGTTCTTAAAGTTCTTCAAGGGGTTCCATTTGAACCTATGCATTCCATAGATATTAAGCTTCTATCTTGGAAAGTTTTTTGTTTTTAGTAGCTATTTCTTCGGCTCGAAGAGTTTCTGAGTTATGTACTTTACAGTGTGATTCACCTTACCTTGTTTTCAATACAGATAAGGTGGTTTTGCGTACCAAACCTGGGTTTCTTCCTAAGGTTGTTTCTAATAGGAATATCAATCAGGAAATTGTTGTTCCTTCACTGTGTCCTAATCCTTCATCAAAGAAGGAACGTCTGTTGCACAATCTTGATGTGGTTTTTGCTTTAAAGTTCTACTTACAAGCAACTAAAGATTTCCGTCAAACATCTTCATTGTTTGTTGTTTATTCTGGTAAACGGAGAGGTTAAAAGGCTTACGGCTACCTCTCTTTCCTTTTGGCTGAAAAGCATCATCCGTTTGGCTTATGAGACTGCTGGCCAGCAGCCTCCTGAAAGAATTACTGCTCATTCTACTAGAGCAGTGGCTTCCACATGGGCTTTTAATAATGAGGCTTCTGTTGAACAGATTTGTAAGGCGGCGACTTGGTCTTCGCTTCATACTTTTTCCAAATTTTACAAATTCGATACTTTTGCTTCTTCTGAGGCTATTTTTGGGAGAAAGGTTCTACAAGCAGTGGTGCCTTCCGTTTAAGGTACCTTTCTTGTCCCTCCCTTTATCTGTGTCCTAAAGCTTTGGAATTGGTATCCCACAAGTATGGATGAATCCGTGGACTCGATACATCTTACAAGAGAAAACATAATTTATGCTTACCTGATAAATTTATTTCTCTTGTGATGTATCGAGTCAACGGCCCGCCCTGTTTATTTAAGACAGGCAGTATATTTTTATTTAAAAAACTTCAGTCACCACTGCACCCTATAGTTTCTCCTTTTTCTTCCTAGCCTTCGGTCGAATGACTGGGGGGTGGAGCTAGGGGAGGAGCTATATAGACAGCTCTGCTGTGGGTGCTCTCTTTGCCACTTCCTGTAAGGAAGGAGAATATCCCACAAGTATGGATGAATCCGTGGACTCGATACATCACAAGAGAAATAAATTTATCAGGTAAGCATAAATTATGCTTTTTCCTAGATGCCTTCTTCAATATTTTTCATCTTCTACAAATGACCTTTGTTATAAATGCCCTCTGTGGCACCTGTAGATACACCCACCCCCCAACAAAAATAATCAGTATGTCCATTATTGCTTAAAGTCCCCAATCCATATAATTTCTTGCTTTAGTATTGTCTGTTTTCCAAATGGGGCATGTTGTAATTGTGGTTCGGGTCAATACATCTCAAGTGGTCCAATAATTGTCAAGTACGTGTACATATGTACATGTACCTTGTAATGTGATCTAGAAATCTGTTTTTGTTCCAAGGAGCTAGGACTATCTTGTAAACATCGTAAACATCTGTATAACCAAAATTTGCCGTGTGCCAGGACACAAAGATAGCTGCCGTGGTTTAACCAAGCAAAATAAAAAAAAATGGTGTTTTCTCCAACATAGGTGTGTCCGGTCCACGGCGTCATCCTTACTTGTGGGATATTCTCTTCCCCAACAGGAAATGGCAAAGAGCCCAGCAAAGCTGGTCACATGATCCCTCCTAGGCTCCGCCTACCCCAGTCATTCTCTTTGCCGTTGTACAGGCAACATCTCCACGGAGATGGCTTAGAGTTTTTTTATTTAAACTGTAGACTTTTTCTGGGCTAAATCGATTGATTATTAACACATATTTAGCCTTGAGGAATCATTTTATCTGGGTATTTTGATATAATAATATCGGCAGGCACTGTTTTAGACACCTTATTCTTTAGGGGCTTTCCCCAAAGCATAGGCAGAGTCTCATTTTCGCGCCGGTGTTGCGCACTTGTTTTTGAGAGGCATGGCATGCAGTCGCATGTGAGAGGAGCTCTGATACTTATAAAAGACTTCTGAAGGCGTCATTTGGTATCGTATTCCCCTTTGGGTTTGGTTGGGTCTCAGCAAAGCAGATACCAGGGACTGTAAAGGGGTTTAAAGCTTAAAACGGCTCCGGTTCCGTTATTTTAAGGGTTAAAGCTTCCAAAATTGGTGTGCAATATTTTCAAGGCTTTAAGACGCTGTGGTGAAAATTTGGTGAATTTTGAACAATTCCTTCATGTTTTTTCGCAATTGCAGTAATAAAGTGTGTTCAGTTTAAAATTTAAAGTGACAGTAACGGTTTTATTTTAAAACGTTTTTTGTACTTTCTGATCAAGTTTATGCCTGTTTAACATGTCTGAACTACCAGATAGACTGTGTTCTGAATGTGGGGAAGCCAGAATTCCTATTCATTTAAATAAATGTGATTTATGTGATAATGACAATGATGCCCAAGATGATTCCTCAAGTGAGGGGAGTAAGCATGGTACTGCATCATTCCCTCCTTCGTCTACACGAGTCTTGCCCACTCAGGAGGCCCCTAGTACATCTAGCGCGCCAATACTCCTTACTATGCAACAATTAACGGCTGTAATGGATAATTCTGTCAAAAACATTTTAGCCAAAATGAACCCTTGTCAGCGTAAGCGTGGCTGCTCTGTTTTAGTTACTGAAGAGCATGACGACGCTGATATTAATATCTCTGAAGGGCCCCTAACCCAATCTGAGGGGGCCAGGGAGGTTTTGTCTGAGGGAGAAATTACTGATTTAGGGAACATTTCTCAGCAGGCTGAATCTGATGTGATTACATTTAAATTTAAATTGGAACATCTCCGCATTTTGCTTAAGGAGGTATTATCCACTCTGGATGATTGTGAAAATTTAGTCATCCCAGAGAAACTATGTAAAATGGACAAGTTCCTAGAGGTGCCGGGGCTCCCAGAAGCTTTTCCTATACCCAAGCGGGTGGCGGACATTGTTAATAAAGAATGGGAAAGGCCCGGTATTCCTTTCGTCCCTCCCCCCATATTTAAAAAATTGTTTCCTATGGTCGACCCCAGAAAGGACTTATGGCAGTCAGTCCCCAAGGTCGAGGGAGCGGTTTCTACTTTAAACAAACGCACCACTATTCCCATAGAGGATAGTTGTGCTTTCAAAGATCCTATGGATAAAAAATTAGAAGGTTTGCTTAAAAAGATGTTTGTTCAGCAGGGTTACCTTCTACAACCCATTTCATGCATTGTCCCTGTCACTACTGCCGCATATTTCTGGTTTGATGAACTGCTTAAGGTGCTCGATAGTGACTCTCCTCCTTATGAGGAGATTATGGACAGAATCAATGCTCTCAAATTGGCTAATTCTTTCACTCTAGACGCCTCTTTGCAATTGGCTAAGTTAGCGGCTAAGAACTCTGGGTTTGCTATTGTGGCGCGCAGAGCGCTTTGGTTGAAATCTTGGTCGGCTGATGCGTCTTCCAAGAACAAGCTACTAAACATTCCTTTCAAGGGGAAAACGTTGTTTGGTCCTGACTTGAAAGAGATTATCTCTGATATCACTGGGGGTAAGGGCCACGCCCTTCCTCAGGATCGGCCTTTCAAGGCAAAAAATAGACCTAATTTTCGTCCCTTTCGTAAAAACGGACCAGCCCAAGGTGCTACGTCCTCTAAGCAAGAGGGTAATACTTCTCAGGCCAAGCCAGCTTGGAGACCAATGCAAGGCTGGAACAAGGGAAAGCAGGCCAAGAAACCTGCCACTGCTACCAAGACAGCATGAAATATTGGCCCCCGATCCGGGACCGGATCTGGTGGGGGGCAGACTCTCTCTCTTCGCTCAGGCTTGGGCAAGAGATGTTCTGGATCCTTGGGCGCTAGAAATAGTCTCCCAGGGTTATCTTCTGGAATTCAAGGGACTTCCCCCAAGGGGGAGGTTCCACAGGTCGCAGTTGTCTTCAGACCACATAAAAAGACAGGCGTTCTTACATTGTGTAGAAGACCTGTTAAAAATGGGAGTGATTCATCCTGTTCCATTAAGAGAACAAGGGATGGGGTTCTACTCCAATCTGTTCATAGTTCCCAAAAAAGAGGGAACGTTCAGACCAATCCTAGATCTCAAGATCTTAAACAAATTTCTCAAGGTCCCATCGTTCAAGATGGAAACCATTCGAACTATCCTTCCTTCCATCCAGGAAGGTCAATTCATGACCACGGTGGATTTAAAGGATGCGTATCTACATATTCCTATCCACAAGGAACATCATCGGTTCCTAAGGTTTGCATTCCTGGACAAACATTACCAGTTCGTGGCGCTTCCTTTCGGATTAGCCACTGCTCCAAGGATTTTCACAAAGGTACTAGGGTCCCTTCTAGCGGTGCTAAGACCAAGGGGCATTGCAGTAGTACCTTACCTGGACGACATTCTGATTCAAGCGTCGTCCCTTCCTCAAGCAAAGGCTCACACGGACATTGTCCTGGCCTTTCTCAGATCTCACGGCTGGAAAGTGAACGTGGAAAAGAGTTCTCTATCCCCGTCAACAAGGGTTCCCTTCTTGGGAACAATTATAGACTCCTTAGAAATGAGGATCTTTCTAACAGAGGCCAGAAAAACAAAGCTTCTGGACTCTTGTCGGATACTTCATTCCGTTCCTCTTCCTTCCATAGCTCAGTGCATGGAAGTGATCGGGTTGATGGTGGCGGCGATGGACATAGTTCCTTTTGCGCGCATTCATCTAAGACCATTACAACTGTGCATGCTCAGTCAGTGGAATGGGGACTATACAGACTTGTCTCCGAAGATACAAGTAAATCAGAGGACCAGAGACTCACTCCGTTGGTGGCTGTCCCTGGACAATCTGTCTCAAGGGATGATGTTCCACAGACCAGAGTGGGTCATTGTCACGACCGACGCCAGTCTGATAGGCTGGGGCGCGGTCTGGGGATCCCTGAAAGCTCAGGGTCTTTGGTCTCGGGAAGAATCTCTTCTACCGATAAATATTCTGGAACTGAGAGCGATATTCAATGCTCTCCAGGCCTGGCCCCAGCTTGCGAGGACCAGGTTCATACGGTTTCAATCAGACAACATGACGACTGTTGCGTACATCAACCATCAGGGGGGAACAAGGAGTTCCCTAGCGATGGAAGAAGTAACCAAAATTATTCTTTGGGCGGAGTCTCACTCCTGCCACCTGTCTGCTATCCACATCCCAGGAGTGGAAAATTGGGAAGCGGATTTTCTGAGTCGGCAGACATTGCATCTGGGGGAGTGGGAACTCCATCCGGAAATCTTTGCCCAAGTCACTCACCTGTGGGGCATTCCAGACATGGATCTGATGGCCTCTCGTCAGAACTTCAAAGTTCCTTGCTACGGGGCCAGATCCAGGGATCCCAAGGCGGCTCTAGTGGATGCACTAGTAGCACCTTGGACTTTCAAACTAGCTTATGTGTTCCCGCCATTTCCTCTCATCCCCAGGCTGATAGCCAGGATCAAGCAGGAGAGGGCGTCGGTGATCTTGATAGCTCCTGCGTGGCCACGCAGGACTTGGTATGCAGATCTGGTGAATATGTCATCGGCTCCACCTTGGAAGCTACCTTTGAGACGAGACCTTCTTGTTCAGGGTCCGTTCGAACATCCGAATCTGGTTTCACTCCAGCTGACTGCTTGGAGATTGAACGCTTGATTTTATCGAAGCGAGGATTCTCAGATTCTGTTATCGATACTCTTGTTCAGGCCAGAAAGCCTGTGACTAGAAAGATTTACCACAAAATTTGGAAAAAATATATCTGTTGGTGTGAATCTAAAGGATTCCCTTGGGACAAGGTTAAGATTCCTAGGATTCTATCCTTCCTTCAAGAAGGATTGGAAAAAGGATTATCTGCAAGTTCCCTGAAGGGACAGATTTCTGCCTTGTCGGTATTACTTCACAAAAAGCTGGCAGCTGTGCCAGATGTTCAAGCCTTTGTTCAGGCTCTGGTTAGAATCAAGCCTGTTTACAAACCTTTGACTCCTCCTTGGAGTCTCAATTTAGTTCTTTCAGTTCTTCAGGGGGTTCCGTTTGAACCCTTACATTCCGTTGATATTAAGTTATTATCTTGGAAAGTTTTGTTTTTAGTTGCGATTTCTTCTGCTAGAAGAGTCTCAGAATTATCTGCTCTGCAGTGTTCTCCTCCTTATCTGGTGTTCCATGCAGATAAGGTGGTTTTACGTACTAAACCTGGTTTTCTTCCAAAAGTTGTTTCTAACAAAAACATTAACCAGGAGATTATCGTACCTTCTCTGTGTCCAAAACCAGTTTCAAAGAAGGAACGTTTGTTGCACAATTTGGATGTTGTTCGCGCTCTAAAATTCTATTTAGATGCTACAAAGGATTTTAGACAAACATCTTCCTTGTTTGTTGTTTATTCAGGTAAAAGGAGAGGTCAAAAAGCAACTTCTACCTCTCTCTCTTTTTGGATTAAAAGCATCATCAGATTGGCTTACGAGACTGCCGGACGGCAGCCTCCCGAAAGAATCACAGCTCATTCCACTAGGGCTGTGGCTTCCACATGGGCCTTCAAGAACGAGGCTTCTGTTGATCAGATATGTAGGGCAGCGACTTGGTCTTCACTGCACACTTTTACCAAATTTTACAAGTTTGATACTTTTGCTTCTTCTGAGGCTATTTTTGGGAGAAAGGTTTTGCAAGCCGTGGTGCCTTCCATTTAGGTGACCTGATTTGCTCCCTCCCTTCATCCGTGTCCTAAAGCTTTGGTATTGGTTCCCACAAGTAAGGATGACGCCGTGGACCGGACACACCTATGTTGGAGAAAACAGAATTTATGTTTACCTGATAAATTTCTTTCTCCAACGGTGTGTCCGGTCCACGGCCCGCCCTGGTTTTTTTAATCAGGTCTGATATTTTATTTTCTTTAACTACAGTCACCACGGTACCATATGGTTTCTCCTATGCAAATATTCCTCCTTAACGTCGGTCGAATGACTGGGGTAGGCGGAGCCTAGGAGGGATCATGTGACCAGCTTTGCTGGGCTCTTTGCCATTTCCTGTTGGGGAAGAGAATATCCCACAAGTAAGGATGACGCCGTGGACCGGACACACCGTTGGAGAAAGAAATTTATCAGGTAAACATAAATTCTGTTTTTCCAAAACCAATACATAGAGGTAATCGCTCAAAAAAAAAAAAAATTTAGGAAAATTTAAAAATGGTCAAGTAACCTATGTTGGACCACTTGATATGGATTGACCAGTTTTCATTGTAGGGATTATCACTAGTAGAGTTTTGAGCATGCACAGTGTTATAAGATCATAAGATGTCTTTGAGCAGCTATAATATTAGATATGATTATGATGTTTGTTTTTAATGCCTAATTAAAGGGATATGAAACCCAACATTTTTCTTTCATGATTCAGATAGACCATGTGATTTTAAACAACTTTCTAAAAAAAAAAAATTTTTGCCACTACTGCAAAGTTTGATATATTAAAGGGACAGTCAACACTAAAATTGTTGTTGTTTAAAAAGATAGATAATGCCTTTACTACCCATTCCCCAGCTTTGCACAACCAACATTGTTATATTAATATACTTTATAACATTTAAACCTCTAAATTCCAAATTTCTGCCTGTTTCTTAGCCACTACATACATACTCTTATCACATGCTTTTTTATTTCCTTTTCACAACTGGAGACCGCCAGTCCATAGGGGCCATATAGATAACTTTGTGTTCACGCCTGTGGAGTCAGCACAAAACAACACTAATTGGCTAAAATGCAACTCAATAGATAATAAATAAAAAGTCATGTGATCAGTGGGCTGTCAGAAGATGCTTAGATACAAGATAATCACCGAGGTAAAAAGTGTATTAATATAACTGTGTTGGTTATGCAAAACTGTGGAATGGGTAATAAATGGATTATATATCTTTTAAAACAATACAAATTCTATTGTAGACTTTCCCTTTAAGGCTAGTGCATCATAATCTTGTCCTTTTAACACAAATTGAATTCTCTCTAATACAATTTGAGATAGCTAGTTTTTTATACACATGCCTATGTTTTGTATCATTGTCTACATATCTTAGATGCTGTATAGGAACCACTTCATTAATTCCAACAATATTAATACACTACCTGGTTGCTGGAGTCCTGCAGTGCATTGTCTAGTACTGTAATGTGTTTATTTAAAGAAAAGCCCTTTTGCAACCTTTACTGGAAATGAAAGTCAGAGTTACAGTTTTATGGCTCAGATAGAGCGTGCAATTTTAAGATACTTTTCAGTTTACTTTTTTTAGCACTTTGTTTAAATGCATACATTAACAGGGTCATGAGCAGCAATGCACTGCTGAGAGCTAGCTGCTGACTAGTGGCTGCACACATAGGGTTATTGTCATTGGCTCACCAGTTGTGCTCAGGTAGCTCACAGTAGTTCATTGCCGCTCTGGAGCTGTCTTTGCAGGGGTTAAACATGTAGTTATGTGCCAGCATTGGTGCAATGACTGGTTAATGCTATATTAAATATTACAGAATTTCTTTTTACACTATTATGTCCGTTTCATGTAATTGGCAAGAGTCCATGAGCTAGTGACGTATGGGATATACAATCCTACCAGGAGGGGCAAAGTTTCCCAAACCTCAAAATGCTGAAACATACACCCCTCACCACACCCACAATTCAGTTTTACAAACTTTGCCTCCTATGGAGGTGGTGAAGTAAGTTTGTGCTTGTTTTCTATGATTTCTTCTATGATAAGCGCTTCTAAGCATTCTGAAGCCTACTTCCTCTCAGAGTACAGTGTTTGTCAGGGGGATGTGAAGAGAGTATTGCCTATTGATTTTATGATTTCTCTCACAGGAAATCTTTTCAAGGGTTCTCTGTTATCGGTCGTAGGGATTCATCTCTCACCTCCCTTTTCAGATCAATCAATTTTTCTTACCTGGGGTTCAGTCTCTTTTTAATTTGACTTTCATTTTTTCACGGGCAAACCTAGGCTCGCAAGGGCGCAAAATGCTGTTTTTTATTAATACAGCCCTTTGGTCCTTGAGGTCAATTTATTGTGTACCATTTATTTGGGTAATAACTACTGTTTTTTTCAGCAGCTAATTTGGTTAACTTAGAGTGTAAGCACTGAAAACGTTTTTTTTGTTTTTTTTATCCTTCTGGGAGAAAAATGCTATATAATTACTAATTAGACTGCATGAAGGTGCAGTTCTCTATCCAGTCCTTCTGGTGGGGGGCAGATTAAATTGTTTTTGGATCAGTCCAAAATTTATATTATTCTTAGGGTTTGAATAGATTTTCAGAATGAGACCTCCTATTGGGAAAAAATCTTTCTCAGTACACTCTGTAAAAAAAATTTGAGGAGTGATTATGCCAGTTCTCTTTGCAGGAACAGGGTTTGGGTTTCTATTCAATTCTATTCTTTGTCCCAAAGAAGAAAGGTTTATTCAGTCCATTCTTGGATCTGAAGACATTTATATTGTTTTATTAGAGTTTCAACTTTTCAGTCAATTGTAATTGGCGTTAGTCTGTTTAACTTACAGTTTAAAACATTTCTTTCAGTGGCTATGTGCATGAAAGTCTTAGGTCTCATAACTGCAGCATCGGGCATGGTTCCCTTTGCTCTTTTTCATCTGAGATCTCTTTTTGCATACTGATTCAATGATATAGGGTTTGTTTTTAGATATTACAGTTGATATTTCTCCAACATAGGTGTGTCCGGTCCACGGCGTCATCCTTACTTGTGGGATATTCTCTTCCCCAACAGGAAATGGCAAAGAGCCCAGCAAAGCTGGTCACATGATCCCTCCTAGGCTCCGCCTACCCCAGTCATTCTCTTTGCCGTTGTACAGGCAACATCTCCACGGAGATGGCTTAGAGTTTTTTAGTGTTTAACTGTAGTTTTTATTATTCAATCAAGAGTTTGTTATTTTAAAATAGTGCTGGTATGTACTATTTACTCAGAAACAGAAAAGAGATGAAGATTTCTGTTTGTATGAGGAAAATGATTTTAGCACCGTAACTAAAATCCATGGCTGTTCCACACAGGACTGTTGAGAGCAATTAACTTCAGTTGGGGGAACAGTGTGCAGTCTCTTGCTGCTTGAGGTATGACACATTCTAACAAGACGATGTAATGCTGGAAGCTGTCATTTTTCCCTATGGGATCCGGTAAGCCATGTTTATTTCGATGGTAAATAAGGGCTTCACAAGGGCTTATTAAGATTGTAGACTTTTCTGGGCTAAATCGATTCAGTTTTAAAACATATTTAGCTTTGAGGAATCATTTTATCTGGGTATATTGATATTATAAATATCGGCAGGCACTGTATTAGACACCTTATTTCTCTGGGGCTTTCCCAAAGCATAAGCAGAGCCTCATTTTCGCGCCGGTGTGGCGCACTTGTTTTTGAGAGGCATGGCATGCAGTCGCATGTGAGAGGAGCTCTGATACTTTGAAAAGACTTTCTGAAGGCGTCATTTGGTATCGTATTCCCCTTTGGGCTTGGTTGGGTCTCAGCAAAGCAGATACCAGGGACTGTAAAGGGGTTAAAGTGTTAAAACGGCTCCGGTTCCGTTATTTTAAGGGTTAAAGCTTCCAAATTTGGTGTGCAATACTTTTAAGGCTTTAAGACACTGTGGTGAAAATTTGGTGAATTTTGTACAATTCCTTCATGTTTTTTCGCAATTGCAGTAATAAAGTGTGTTCAGTTTAAAATTTAAAGTGACAGTAACGGTTTTATCTTAAAACGTTTTTTGTACTTTATTATCAAGTTTATGCCTGTTTAACATGTCTGAACTACCAGATAGACTGTGTTCTGAATGTGGGGAAGCCAGAATTCCTGTTCATTTAAATAAATGTGATTTATGTGATAATGACAATGATGCCCAAGATGATTCCTCAAGTGAGGGGAGTAAGCATGGTACTGCATCATTCCCTCCTTCGTCTACACGAGTCTTGCCCACTCAGGAGGCCCCTAGTACATCTAGCGCGCCAATACTCCTTACTATGCAACAATTAACGGCTGTAATGGATAATTCTGTCAAAAACATTTTAGCCAAAATGCACCCTTGTCAGCGTAAGCGTGGCTGCTCTGTTTTAGTTACTGAAGAGCATGACGACGCTGATATTAATATCTCTGAAGGACCCCTAACTCAATCTGAGGGGGCCAGGGAGGTTTTGTCTGAGGGAGAAATTACTGATTCAGGGAACATTTCTCAACAGGCTGAACCTGATGTAATTGCATTTAAATTTAAGTTGGAACATCTCCGCATTCTGCTTAAGGAGGTATTATCCACTCTGGATGATTGTGAAAAGTTGGTCATCCCAGAGAAACTATGTAAAATGGACAAGTTCCTAGAGGTGCCGGAGCTCCCAGAAGCTTTTCCTATACCCAAGCGGGTGGCGGACATTGTTAATAAAGAATGGGAAAGGCCCGGTATTCCTTTCGTCCCTCCCCCCATATTTAAAAAATTGTTTCCTATGGTCGACCCCAGGAAGGACTTATGGCAGACAGTCCCCAAGGTCGAGGGAGCGGTTTCTACTTTAAACAAACGCACCACTATACCCATAGAGGATAGTTGCGCTTTCAAAGATCCTATGGATAAAAAATTAGAAGGTTTGCTTAAAAAGATGTTTGTTCAGCAGGGTTACCTTCTACAACCAATTTCATGCATTGTCCCTGTCACTACAGCCGCATGCTTCTGGTTTGATGAGCTGATAAAGGCGCTCGATAGTGATTCTCCTCCTTATGAGGAGATTATGGACAGAATCAATGCTCTCAAATTGGCTAATTCTTTCACCCTAGACGCCACTTTGCAATTGGCTAGGTTAGCGGCTAAGAATTCTGGGTTTGCTATTGTGGCGCGCAGAGCGCTTTGGTTGAAATCTTGGTCGGCTGATGCGTCTTCCAAGAACAAGCTACTAAACATTCCTTTCAAGGGGAAAACGCTGTTTGGCCCTGACTTGAAAGAGATTATCTCGGATATCACTGGGGGTAAGGGCCACGCCCTTCCTCAGGATCGGCCTTTCAAGGCGAAAAATAGACCTAATTTTCGTCCCTTTCGTAAAAACGGACCAGCCCAAAGTGCTACGTCCTCTAAGCAAGAGGGTAATACTTCTCAAGCCAAGCCAGCTTGGAGACCAATGCAAGGCTGGAACAAGGGAAAGCAGGCCAAGAAACCTGCCAATGCTACCAAGACAGCATGAAATATTGGCCCCCGATCCGGGACCGGATCTGGTGGGGGGCAGACTCTCTCTCTTCGCTCAGGCTTGGGCAAGAGATGTTCTGGATCCTTGGGCGCTAGAAATAGTCTCCCAGGGTTATCTTCTGGAATTCAAGGGACTTCCCCCAAGGGGGAGGTTCCACAGGTCTCAGTTGTCTTCAGACCACATAAAAAGACAGGCGTTCTTACATTGTGTAGAAGACCTGTTAAAAATGGGAGTGATTCATCCTGTTCCACTAAGAGAACAAGGGATGGGGTTCTACTCCAATCTGTTCATAGTTCCCAAAAAAGAGGGAACGTTCAGACCAATCTTAGATCTCAAGATCTTAAACAAGTTTCTCAAGGTTCCATCTTTCAAGATGGAAACCATTCGAACTATTCTTCCTTCCATCCAGGAGGGTCAATTCATGACCACGGTGGATTTAAAGGATGCGTATCTACATATTCCTATCCACAAGGAACATCATCGGTTCCTAAGGTTCGCATTCCTGGACAAACATTACCAGTTCGTGGCGCTTCCTTTCGGATTAGCCACTGCTCCAAGGATTTTCACAAAGGTACTAGGGTCCCTTCTAGCGGTGCTAAGACCAAGGGGCATTGCAGTAGTACCTTACCTGGACGACATTCTGATTCAAGCGTCGTCCCTTCCTCAAGCAAAGGCTCACACGGACATTGTCCTGGCCTTTCTCAGATCTCACGGCTGGAAAGTGAACGTGGAAAAGAGTTCTCTATCCCCGTCAACAAGGGTTCCCTTCTTGGGAACAATTATAGACTCCTTAGAAATGAGGATCTTTCTAACAGAGGCAAGAAAAACAAAACTTCTAGACTCTTGTCGGATACTTCATTCTGTTCCTCTTCCTTCCATAGCTCAGTGCATGGAAGTGATCGGGTTGATGGTGGCGGCAATGGACATAGTTCCTTTTGCGCGCATTCATCTAAGACCATTACAACTGTGCATGCTCAGTCAGTGGAATGGGGACTATACAGACTTGTCTCCGAAGATACAAGTAAATCAGAGGACCAGAGACTCACTCCGTTGGTGGCTGTCCCTGGACAATCTGTCTCAAGGGATGACGTTCCGCAGACCAGAGTGGGTCATTGTCACGACCGACGCCAGTCTGATGGGCTGGGGCGCGGTCTGGGGATCCCTGAAAGCTCAGGGTCTTTGGTCTCGGGAAGAATCTCTTCTACCGATAAATATTCTGGAACTGAGAGCGATATTCAATGCTCTCAAGGCCTGGCCTCGGCTAGCGAGGACCAAGTTCATACGGTTTCAATCAGACAACATGACTACTGTTGCGTACATCAACCATCAGGGGGGAACAAGGAGTTCCCTAGCGATGGAAGAAGTGACCAAAATCATTCTATGGGCGGAGTCTCACTCCTGCCACCTGTCTGCTATCCACATCCCAGGAGTGGAAAATTGGGAAGCGGATTTTCTGAGTCGTCAGACATTGCATCCGGGGGAGTGGGAACTCCATCCGGAAATCTTTGCCCAAGTCACTCACCTGTGGGGCATTCCAGACATGGATCTGATGGCCTCTCGTCAGAACTTCAAAGTTCCTTGCTACGGGGCCAGATCCAGGGATCCCAAGGCGGCTCTAGTGGATGCACTAGTAGCACCTTGGACCTTCAAACTAGCTTATGTGTTCCCGCCATTTCCTCTCATCCCCAGGCTGGTAGCCAGGATCAATCAGGAGAGGGCGTCGGTGATCTTGATAGCTCCTGCGTGGCCACGCAGGACTTGGTATGCAGATCTGGTGAATATGTCATCGGCTCCACCTTGGAAGCTACCTTTGAGACGAGACCTTCTTGTTCAGGGTCCGTTCGAACATCCGAATCTGGTTTCACTCCAGCTGACTGCTTGGAGATTGAACGCTTGATTTTATCGAAGCGAGGATTCTCAGATTCTGTTATCGATACTCTGGTTCAGGCCAGGAAGCCTGTAACTAGAAAGATTTACCACAAAATTTGGAAAAAATATATATGTTGGTGTGAATCTAAAGGATTCCCTTGGGACAAGGTTAAGATTCCTAGGATTCTATCCTTCCTTCAAGAAGGATTGGAAAAAGGATTATCTGCAAGTTCCCTGAAGGGACAGATTTCTGCCTTGTCGGTATTACTTCACAAAAAGCTGGCAGCTGTGCCAGATGTTCAAGCCTTTGTTCAGGCTCTGGTTAGAATCAAGCCTGTTTACAAACCTTTGACTCCTCCTTGGAGTCTCAATTTAGTTCTTTCAGTTCTTCAGGGGGTTCCGTTTGAACCCTTACATTCCGTTGATATTAAGTTATTATCTTGGAAAGTTTTATTTTTAGTTGCGATTTCTTCTGCTAGAAGAGTCTCAGAATTATCTGCTCTGCAGTGTTCTCCTCCTTATCTGGTGTTCCATGCAGATAAGGTGGTTTTACGTACTAAACCTGGTTTTCTTCCAAAAGTTGTTTCTAACAAAAACATTAACCAGGAGATTATCGTACCTTCTCTGTGTCCAAAACCAGTTTCAAAGAAGGAACGTTTGTTGCACAATTTGGATGTTGTTCGCGCTCTAAAATTCTATTTAGATGCTACTAAGGATTTTAGACAAACATCTTCCTTGTTTGTTGTTTATTCAGGTAAAAGGAGAGGTCAAAAAGCAACTTCTACCTCTCTCTCTTTTTGGATTAAAAGCATCATCAGATTGGCTTACGAGACTGCCGGACGGCAGCCTCCCGAAAGAATCACAGCTCATTCCACTAGGGCTGTGGCTTCCACATGGGCCTTCAAGAACGAGGCTTCTGTTGCTCAGATATGTAGGGCAGCGACTTGGTCTTCACTGCACACTTTTACCAAATTTTACAAGTTTGATACTTTTGCTTCTTCTGAGGCTATTTTTGGGAGAAAGGTTTTGCAAGCCGTGGTGCCTTCCATTTAGGTGACCTGATTTGCTCCCTCCCTTCATCCGTGTCCTAAAGCTTTGGTATTGGTTCCCACAAGTAAGGATGACGCCGTGGACCGGACACACCTATGTTGGAGAAAACAGAATTTATGTTTACCTGATAAATTTCTTTCTCCAACGGTGTGTCCGGTCCACGGCCCGCCCTGGTTTTTTTAATCAGGTCTGATAATTTATTTTCTTTAACTACAGTCACCACGGTACCATATGGTTTCTCCTATGCAAATATTCCTCCTTAACGTCGGTCGAATGACTGGGGTAGGCGGAGCCTAGGAGGGATCATGTGACCAGCTTTGCTGGGCTCTTTGCCATTTCCTGTTGGGGAAGAGAATATCCCACAAGTAAGGATGACGCCGTGGACCGGACACACCGTTGGAGAAAGAAATTTATCAGGTAAACATAAATTCTGTTTTTTAAATCCTAGCACTCTACTCTCTCTGTTTTGGTGATTAGTCTATCATTGTTTTATTCAGGGGGCCTACCTTTTGTTCTTCCTTCCTGGACTGTATTCTTATTGGATGCAAGTCTTACAGGTTGGGGAGCTGTCTGACAGCACAAGGGGTTTGGAAACTTCAAGAGGCAAGGTTTCCAATTGATATTTTAGAACTCTGTGCTATTTTTCAGAGCTCTTTTAGGCTTGGCCTCTTTCAGGAGAGAACTTTTTAATTTTTTTGCTTTCAGTCAGACAATATCACAACTGTGGCATATGTCAATCATCAAATAGGGACTCATAGTTTCTTTGCAATGAAGGAGTTTCTTGAATACATTCTTAGATGGAATTTATCTCCTGTCTAATTTCTATTATTTATATCTCAGGTTTAGACATTTTGGGAGCTGGATTATCTCAGCCATCAGTTTTTACATCCGGGAGAGTGGTATCTCTATACAGATGTGTTTTCTCAATTTCCCAGGTACCTTTTCAGGTCCAGGGATCCTCAGGCGGAAATGGTGGATGCATTAGCAGTGTCTTGGTTTTGCAACCTGGCTACATCTTTCCGCCTGTTTTTTTCTTGCAAGGGTGATTTCCAAGATCATATTGGAACAGTCTCATGTGTTTCTGATAGCATCAGCATGGCCTCACAGGTTTGGTATGTGGATCTTGTTCGGATGTCCAGTTGCCATTCTTGGCCGCTTTTTCTTTGGCCAGCTTGTTTTAGGGGCTATTTTTTTTTTTAGGGGCTATTTTTCCATCGGGATCTCAAATTACTAATTTGGTGGTATGGAAATTGATTAGTGTTTAGTCATAGAGGTTTCTATGCTGCAGACTTATGTCTGTTTCAAGGAACATGTATTATCAGGTTTGGAAAACCTATATTTTATAGTGTTCTTCTCATAAATTTTCTTGGCATTCTTTTAGAATTCCTAGGATTTTACAGTTTTTCAGGATGGTTTGGAGAAGTTTGTCCGTCAATTTTTTTTAAGGGACAAATCTCTGTTCTTTCTGTTTTATTTTCTAGAAAGATTGTTTTAACTTCCTGATATTCACTGTTTTGTTCAGGCTTTGGTTGGTATCAAGCCTGTTCAATTATTAATTTCTCCTTTCTGGAGTCTTATTTGGTTTAAAGATTTTGTAGGCTCTTCTCTTTTGAGCCTATATTTTCTTTGAGGAATATCAACTTTCTTGGAAAGTATTGTTTCTTTTGCCTATCTGTTCTGCTACAAGAGTTTTTGATTCATCGGCTCTCTTGTGTGTCTCCTTATCTAATTTTTTTCATCTAGATAAGTTGTTTTGTGTACTTTTTTTTTTCCTAAGGTTGTGAATTTGAACAACATTAGTAGAGAAATTGTTGTTCCTTTTTTGCAACATAATTCTAAAGAAGGAAGCCTCTGCCATTTCTTTGATATCCTGGTTAAAGCTTTTGTTTCTCAAGGCTTATTTACAGCTCATTCTACTAAGTTCAGTCGCCATTTCTTGGGCTTTTTTTTAGAATGAAGCTTCGGTTGATCAAATTTGCAAATCAGTATTTTGGTCTTCTTTGCATGATTTTATTGTTTTTACCATTTTGATTTATTTTGCGTCTTCTGAAGCAGTCTTTGGTAGAAAAAGTTCTTCAGGCAGCTGTTTCAGTGGAAATAGCTGTTGTTATTTTATACCTCCCTCTCTAGTGACTTTTCTGTGGACTTCCACATCTTGGGTATTTCTATCCCATACGTCACTAGCTCTTGGACTCTTGCCAATTACATGAAAGAAAAAATAATTTATGTAAGAACTTACCTGATAAATTCATTTCTTTCATATTAGCAAGAGTCCATGAGGCCCACTATTTTTTTTGGTGGTTATGATTTTTGTATAAAAGCACAATTATATTTCCAGTTCCTCTTTTTGTATGCTTTTTTACTCCTTATTTTATCACCTCACTTCTTGGCTATAAGTTAAACTGAATTGTGGGTGTGGTGAGGGGGTGTATTTATAGGCATTTTGAGGTTTGGGAAACTTTGCCCCGCCTGGTAGGATTGTATATCCCATACATCACTAGCTCATGGACTCTTGCCAATATGAAAGAAATTAATTTATCAGGTAAGTTCTTACATAAATTATGTTTTTAAACCATGACTGGTTGGCATAACAGCCACTGATAAGACGGAGTTTAGAACATTCTGAGTCACACCTGGGTGACAACTGGCACATACTGCTAACACATGAAGGGGTCTGTGAAGAACCTAAATACAAACCGGTGTCAGACAGCAGCAATGGGATACGCCAGAACTTTCCAATGTTATTCACTGTACTAAGTCTATTTTTAGGTAGTTAGCAGGGTCCCTTTTTGCATATTAAGCACAAGTCAATCACTTTATTTAGCACAGCTAGAAGCTATATGTATGCAATGCATTTTGGCTACACTTGTAATGACTGAAGCAGCTGAAAGACCCATATTTATTTCTGCTGCCACATTACGTCATCTGATGCTGTCTAAGTTTCATGGCACCAGTTCACAGCTATGCAAGTGCTGATTTTGACATGTCCGTTCAATCACTTCTAAACAGGTGGCTGTTCACATGCATAACGTGTCTCTTGTGCTCTGCGGTCACTGAGCATACTTTTTGGTGGCACTATGTTGGTCCTTTCATGGACATGCAGGTAAACCACCTATTTGTGCCTGTGCAATGTAAGCAGGCTGTGAAATATGTAATTGTTACAAGGAAGTACATTCTTGTGATGCATAGCTAATGTAAATAAATACTGCTGTTTATAGTGTGTATATGTGTGTATATATATACACACACACAGGAAACGTTATCTGGAAATTGTTTTTAAATGCAGAATTTAATTAGACGTTGCACAACAAAAACAATTACAGCAGCATTTCTTTTTACATACCAGGGATATATTTTGGTCTATGACTAACTAGAGTAGCAGGTTTTGAAAGTGCACAAGATTTTAAAAGGTAGAGCTGTAGCATCATACATTTCTAGGGTTTGGGGAGGCAGCAGATTTTCCAGTGCCTAGGGCAGCATGAAAACAGAATTTACCATTGATACATACTCCTTATTATGTTTTCCAGAGATGAGCTTAGAAGCACTTAAAGGGATATAAATGTATAATAATTAATTAGAGCATTTTATCGTTAATTTGCTACTTGTGCTGCAAACCAGCAGAAATTACTTTCTCTTTGTACTATTTTTCTTTCATGAGTTGATGAGAGTCCACAATACATTACTCATTGGGTTCAACTCCTGGCCACTAGGAGGAGGCAAAGGTGCCCAAAACATTCATAAGCACTTTATCCCTCCCACCTCACTGATAATCCAGTCTTATCTTTACCTTTCAGGAGGAAGGTGAAGAATTGAGGTGCTTAAGATTCTACGTTGAGAGGGGTCCTCAGACTTAAGACCTGATTTCCCCCCCCTCAGAGAGCGGATACTGAGAGACAAAGAAGAGATTGGAGTATAAGACAGTGACATTCACTCCCGGTGCAGAGTTGGTCACAAGCCTACCACAGGTGTTGCGGAGACAGTTACCTTAGCCTCCTGTTGGGTCATCAATATACTCCTCACTTATATCTTCTGCCGTAATGTGCTCAGCACTAGATGGGCTCTCTACTGAAAGCAGTCATTTCTTCAGCTGGTAAGCATAGTGAATGGGGTGCTTGTCAGGGAAGTATGTTTACATTGGAACTCACATAGTCCACAGGCTATTAGCAGGTACATGTGTCATGATACATCATAGCCAGGAAACTTAATTTATAGCAGCCATTTTCACATTAGACTCTAGGTGTCTTATTGTCTGTGATATTTGGAGACTGGGGGTAATGGGGGCCTCTTTCTCCAACATAGGTGTGTCCGGTCCACGGCGTCATCCTTACTTGTGGGATATTCTCTTCCCCAACAGGAAATGGCAAAGAGCCCAGCAAAGCTGGTCACATGATCCCTCCTAGGCTCCGCCTACCCCAGTCATTCTCTTTGCCGTTGTACAGGCAACATCTCCACGGAGATGGCTTAGAGTTTTTTAGTGTTTAACTGTAGTTTTTATTATTCAATCAAGAGTTTGTTATTTTAAAATAGTGCTGGTATGTACTATTTACTCAGAAACAGAAAAGAGATGAAGATTTCTGTTTGTATGAGGAAAATGATTTTAGCACCGTAACTAAAATCCATGGCTGTTCCACACAGGACTGTTGAGGGCAATTAACTTCAGTTGGGGGAACAGTGTGCAGTCTCTTACTGCTTGAGGTATGACACATTCTAACAAGACGATGTAATGCTGGAAGCTGTCATTTTCCCTATGGGATCCGGTAAGCCATGTTTATTAAGATAGTAAATAAGGGCTTCACAAGGGCTTATTAAGACTGTAGACTTTTTCTGGGCTAAATCGATTCATTATTAACACATATTTAGCCTTGAGGAATCATTTATTCTGGGTATTTTGATATGATTATATCGGCAGGCACTGTTTTTGACACCTTATTCTTTAGGGGCTTTCCCTAATCATAGTCAGAGCCTCATTTTCGCGCCGGTATGGCGCACTTGTTTTTGAGGACAGCATGGCATGCAGCTGCATGTGTGTGGAGCTCTGATACATAGAAAAGTCTTTCTGAAGGCATCATTTGGTATCGTATTCCCCTTTGGACTTGGTTGGGTCTCAGCAAAGCAGATTCCAGGGACTGTAAAGGGGTTAAATATAAAAACGGCTCCGGTTCCGTTATTTTAAGGGTTAAAGCTTCCAAATTTGGTGTGCAATACTTTTAAGGCTTTAAGACACTGTGGTGAAATTTTGGTGAATTTTGAACAATTCCTTCATACTTTTTCGCAATTGCAGTAATAAAGTGTGTTTAGTTTAAAATTTAAAGTGACAGTAACGGTTTTATTTTAAAACGTTTTTTGTGCTTTGTTATCAAGTTTATGCCTGTTTAACATGTCTGAACTACCAGATAGATTGTGTTCTGACTGTGGGGAAACCAAGGTTCCTTCTCATTTAACTATATGTATTTAGTAAAAATGATGCCCAAGATGATTCCTCAAGTGAGGGGAGTAAGCATGGTACTGCATCATCCCCCCCTTCGTCTACACCAGTCTTGCCCATACAGGAGGCCCCTAGTACATCTAGTGCGCCAATACTCCTTACTATGCAACATTTAACGGCTGTAATGGATAATTCTATCAAAAACATTTTAGCCAATATGCCCACTTATCAGCGAAAGCGCGACTGCTCTGTTTTAGAAAATTCTGTAGAGCATGAGAACGCTGATGATATGGTTTCTGAAGGGCCCCTACACCAGTCTGAGGGGGCCAGGGAGGTTTTGTCTGAGGGAGAAATTTCAGATTCAGGAAACATTTCTCAACAAGCTGAACCTGATGTGATTACTTTTAAATTTAAGTTGGAACATCTCCGCGCTCTGCTTAAGGAGGTGTTATCCAATTTGGATGATTGTGATTATCTGGTCATTCCAGAACCACTATGTAAAATGGAAAAGTTCTTAGAGGCCCCGGGGCCCCCCGAAGCTTTTCCTATATCCAAGCGGGTGGCGTACATTGTTAGTAAAGAATGGGACAGGCCCGGTATACCTTTAGTACCTCCCCCCATATTTATAAAATTGTTTTCCTATAGTCGACCCCAGAAAGGACTGATGGCAGACAGTCCCCAAGGTCGAGGGGGGCGGTTTCTACTCTACACAAGCGCGCCACTATACCCATAGAAGATAGTTGTGCTTTCCAAGATCCTATGGATAAAAAATTAGAAGGTCTGCTAAAAGATGTTTGTTCAGCAAGGTTCCCTTCTACAACCAATTGCATGCATTGTCCCTGTCACTGCAGCCGCGTGTTTCTAGTTTGATGAGCTAGGAAAGGCGATTATTAGTAATTCTTCTTCTTATGAGGAGATTATGGACAGAATTCGTGCTCTTAAATTGGCTAATTCTTTCACCCTAGACGCCACCTTGCAATTGGCTAGGTTAGCGGCGAAAAAATTCTGGGTTTGCTATTGTGGCGCAGAGCGCTTTGGTTAAAATCTTGGGCAGCGGATGCGTCTTCCAAGAACAAATTGCTTGACATTCCTTTCAAGGGGAAAACACTCTTTGGCCCTGACTTGAAAGAGATTATCTCTGATATCACTGGGGGCAAGGGCCACGCCCTTCCTCAGGATAGGTCTTTTCAAGACCAAAAATAAACCTAAGTTTCGTCCCTTTCGCAGAAACGGATCAGCCCCGAGGGCTACGTCCTCTAAGCAGGAAGGTAATACTTCTCAAGCCAATCCAGCCTGGAGACCTATGCAAGGCTGGAACAAAGGAAAGCAGGCCAGGAAACCTGCCACTGCTACCAAGACAGCATGAAATGCGGGCCCCCGATCCGGGACCGGATCTGGTGGGGGGCAGACTCTCTCTCTTCGCTCAGGCTGGGGCAAGAGATGTTCTGGAACCTTGGGCGCTAGAAATAGTCTCCCAAGGTTATTCTCTGGAGTTCAAGGGGCTTCCTCCAAGGGGGAGGTTCCTCAGGTCTCAGTTGTCTTCAGACCACATAAGAAGACAGGCATTCTTACATTGGGTAGAAGACCTGCTAAAAATGGGAGTGATTCATCCTGTTCCATTAGGAGAACAAGGGATGGGGTTCTACTCCAATCTGTTCATAGTTCCCAAAAAAGAGGGAACGTTCAGACCAATCTTAGATCTCAAGATCTTGAACAAGTTTCTCAAGGTTCCATCGTTCAAGATGGAAACCATTCGAACACTTCTTCCTTCCATCCAGGAAGGTCAATTCATGACCAAGGTGGATTTCAAGGATGCGTATCTACATATTCCTATCCACAAGGAACATCATCGGTTCCTAAGGTTTGCATTCCTGGACAAGCATTTCCAGTTCGTGGCGTTTTCTTTCGGATTAGCCACTGCTCCTAGGATTTTCTCATAGGTACTAGGGTCCCTTCTGGCGGTGCTAAGACCAAGGGGCATTGCTGTAGTACCTTACTTGGACGACATTCTGATTCGAGCGTCGTCCCTTCCTCAAGTAAAGGCTCACACGGACATTGTCCTGGCCTTTCTCGGATCTCACGGATGGAAAGTGAACGTGGAAAAGAGTTCTCTATCTCCGTCAACGAGGGTTCCCTTCTTGGGAACTATAATAGACTCCTTAGAAATGAGGATTTTTCGGACAGAAGCCAGAAAAACAAAACTTCTAGACTCTTGTCGGATACTTCATTCCGTTCCTCTTCCTTCCATAGCGCAGTGCATGGAAGTGATAGGTTTGATGGTAGCGGCAATGGACATAGTTCCTTTTGTGCGCATTCATCTAAGACCATTACAACTGTTCATGCTCAGTCAGTGGAATGGGGACTATTCAGACTTGTCTCCGAAGATACAAGTAAATCAGAGGATCAGAGACTCATTCCGTTGGTGGCTGTCCCTGGACAACCTGTCACAAGGGATGACCTTCCGCAGACCAGAGTGGGTCATTGTCACGACCGACGCCAGTCTGATGGGCTGGGGCGCGGTCTGGGGATCCCTGAAAGCTCAGGGTCTTTGGTCTCGGGTAGAATCTCTTCTACCGATAAATATTCTGGAACTGAGAGCGATATTCAATGCTCTCAAAGCTTGGCCTCAGCTAGCGAGGGCCAAGTTCATACATCAACCATCAAGGGGGAACAAGGAGTTCCCTGGCGATGGAAGAAGTGACCAAAATCATTCTATGGGCGGAGTCTCACTCCTGCCACCTGTCTGCTATCCACATCCCAGGAGTGGAAAATTGGGAAGCGGATTTTCTGAGTCGTCAGACATTGCATCCGGGGGAGTGGGAACTCCATCCGGAAATCTTTGCCCAAGTCACTCAACCGTGGGGCATTCCAGACATGGATCTGATGGCCTCTCGTCAGAACTTCAGAGTTCCTTACTACGGGTACAGATCCAGGGATCCCAAGGCGGCTCTAGTGGATGCACTAGTAGCACCTTGGACCTTCAAACTAGCTTATGTGTTCCCGCCGTTTCCTCTCATCCCCAGGCTGGTAGCCAGGATCAATCAGGAGAGGGCGTCGGTGATTTTGATAGCTCCTGCGTGGCCACGCAGGACTTGGTATGCAGATCTGGTGAATATGTCATCGGCTCCACCATGGAAGCTACCTTTGAGACGAGACCTTCTTGTTCTAGGTCCGTTCGACCCACTCCAGCTGACTGCTTGGAGATTGAACGCTTGATCTTATCAAAGCGAGGGTTCTCAGATTCTGTTATTAATACTCTTGTTCAGGCCTGAAAGCCTGTAACCAGAAAAATTACCACATAATTTGGTATATCTGTTGGTGTGAATCTGCTGGATTCCCTTGGGACAAGGTTAAGATTCCTAAGAGTCTATCCTTCCTTCGAGAAGGATTGGAAAAAGGATTATCTGCAAGTTCCTTGATGGGACAGATTTCTGCCTTGTCTGTGTTACTTCACAAAAAGCTGGCAGCTGTGCCAGATGTTCTAGCCTTTGTTCAGGCTCTGGTTAGAATCAAGCCTGTTTACAAAATTTTGACTCCTCCTTGGAGTCTCAACCTAGTTCTTTCAGTTCTTCAGGGGGTTCCGTTTGAACCCTTACATTCCGTTGATATTAAGTTATTATCTTGGAAAGTTTTGTTTTTGGTTGCAATTTCTTCTGCTAGAAGAGTTTCAGAATTATCTGCTCTGCAGTGTTCTTCTCCTTATCTGGTGTTCCATGCAGATAAGGTGGTTTTGCGTACTAAACCTGGTTTTCTTCCAAAAGTTGTTTCTAACAAAAACATTAACCAGGAGATAGTTGTGCCTTCTTTGTGTCCTAATCCAGTTTCAAAGAAGGAACGTTTGTTGCACAACTTGGATGTAGTTCGTGCTCTCAAATTTTACTTAGCAGCTACTAAGGATTTCAGACAAACTTTGTCTTTGTTTGTTGTTTATTCTGGTAAACGGAGAGGTCAAAAAGCAACTTCTACCTCTCTCTCCTTCTGGATTAAAAGCATTATCCGATTGGCTTATGAGACTGCCGGACGGCAGCCTCCTGAAAGAATCACAGCTCACTCCACTAGGGCTGTGGCTTCCACATGGGCCTTCAAGAACGAGGCTTCTGTTGATCAGATATGTAAGGCAGCGACTTGGTCTTCACTGCACACTTTTTCTAAATTTTACAAATTTGATACTTTTGCTTCTTCTGAGGCTATTTTTGGGAGAAAGGTTTTGCAAGCCGTGGTGCCTTCCATTTAGGTGACCTGATTTGCTCCCTCCCTTCATCCGTGTCCTAAAGCTTTGGTATTGGTTCCCACAAGTAAGGATGACGCCGTGGACCGGACACACCTATGTTGGAGAAAACAGAATTTATGTTTACCTGATAAATTACTTTCTCCAACGGTGTGTCCGGTCCACGGCCCGCCCTGGTTTTTTTAATCAGGTCTGATAATTTATTTTCTTTAACTACAGTCACCACGGTAACATATGGTTTCTCCTATGCAAATATTCCTCCTTAACGTCGGTCGAATGACTGGGGTAGGCGGAGCCTAGGAGGGATCATGTGACCAGCTTTGCTGGGCTCTTTGCCATTTCCTGTTGGGGAAGAGAATATCCCACAAGTAAGGATGACGCCGTGGACCGGACACACCGTTGGAGAAAGTAATTTATCAGGTAAACATAAATTCTGTTTTTTAGTATGCACTCTGTTTTTGTAACTTAAAGGGACTGTCAACACCACAATTGTTATTGTTTAAAAAGATAGATAACGCCTTTACTACCCATTCCCCAGCTTTGCACAACCAGCATTGTTAGATTGATACACCTTATAACATTAAAACCTCTATTTCTGCCTGTTTCTAAGCCACTGCAGACAGCCTCTTATCACATGCTTTTTTATTTGCTTTTCACAACAGGAGACTTCTAGTTCACGTGGGTCATATAGATAACATTGTGCTCACGCCCATGGAGTTATTTATGAGTAACTGGCTAAAATGTAAGTTAATAGATAATAAATAAATAGCCATGTGATCAGGGGGCTGTGTCAAATGAGGCATCGATACAAGGCAATCAGAGGTTAAACGTATATTAAAATAACCTATGTTCGCTGTACACTGGGAAATGAGTAATAAAGGGATTATCTGTTGTTTAAACAATAACATTTTTGGAGTAGACTGTTCCTTTAACAGATTTATTTTATTTATTTTTATTCTTGTGCCTACACTTCGGCTTTTCTCATATCTCAGAGCGTGCACCGACTTCTTCTACACAGTAAGGAAAATCCTATCTGCGCTAATGTGGCCTGCTCCCATGCTGGGTTAGCATTCATTATTCTCCGATACAGTATTACTGCAGAAATTTTGGTTCAGAAACACAGCAGTTAAAGGGATGGACTAGTCAAAATTAAACTTTAAAGATTCAGATAGGGCATGCAATTTTAAACAACTTTCCAATTTACTTTTATCATCAACTTTGCTTTGTTCTCTTGGTATTCTTTGTTGAAAGCTAAACCTATGTAGGTTTTATGCTAATTTCTAAGCCCTTGAAGGCTGCCTCTTACCTCCATGCATTTTTACAGGGTTTTTTTTAAAGCTAGACAGCGCTTGTTCATGTGTTCCATATAGATAACATTGTGCTCACTCCCGTTGGGTAACCTAGGAGTCAGAATTGATTGGCTAAAATGCATGTCTGTGGAAAAAAACTGAAATGGGGGCTTAGGCTTATATACAAGGTAATCACAGTATGGGTTTTTAGATCAAGGCCTCCAAGAGGAAGGTTTCGTCTGTCCCATAGGACCCTGTGTAGGCTCAAGTTTTTTAATGTTGTGTTCAGGATCTAGAACTCATGGGAGTAATAGTTTCAGTTACGATATCTAAACAAGGTCAGGGCTTTTATTCCAACCTTTTCATAGTTTCCAAGAAAGCTGATTCTGGATTTGAAATCTCTAAACAAGTTCCTCAGGGTTCCTACTTTCAAAATGAAAACACTCCGGATATTCTTCCCCTTGTTCAACAAGGGCAGTTTATGTCCACAATAAATTTGAAGGATGCTTACCTTCATAAGATTATCATCAGTTCCTTAATTTTGCCTACCAGGACAAAAATGTCCAGTTTGTTGCTCTTCTGTTTGGTCTGGCTATTGCTCCCACAATTTTTACAAAGGTCCTGGGAGCACTTTTATATGTAATTTGAGTTCACAGTATTTCTGTGGCTACCAACAAGCTTTTATTGTGTCTTCGCAATCATGGTTGGAGAATTAACATTCCAAAGAGTGTTCTTTGTCCTCAAACCAGTCTCTTTTCTATGAGTCATTATAGACTCATTTTCAATGAGGTTTTATTTTGACAAATAAAAGATGAAAATTAAAAACCACGTGTGAGGCTTCAATCTTCATTCCTACTGTAGCCTTATTCATGAAAGTATTGGGTAAGATGATTACTGCATCAGATGTCATCCTCTTTGCTTAGTTTCACGACACCACTGCAGTTATGCATGTTCCTAATCAGTGGTGCAAGGACTACACTCTGCTTTCTCAAAGGATCCTTTTGGATCCCACAACAATTCTCTGCCACAGTGGATAGAGAACCCTTTTATGTCTCAAGAGGCATCCTTTGTACCTCCAAGATGGACAATAATTTTGACTGGCGCAAGGCTCTTGAGTTGAGGTGCAGCATGGTAGTCCAAGAAACCCCAAGGAGTTTGGCCTCCTCAGAAGGCAAAGTTACCAATAAATATCCTAGAACTATCTTCAGGGCCCTTCAGAGCTGGCCTCTCCTGAAAGAAGAGACTTTCCAGGGGTTTTCAATCAGACAATGTCACATTGATGGTATATGTCAATCACCAAGTGGGAACTCGCCGTTCTCTTGTGATGAAGGAAGTCTCCAGTATTCTGTCTTGGCAGAGAACATTGCACACTCTCTGCAATTTTTATCCCAGGTGTGAAAAAGTATCTGAGTCGTCAATCTCTTCATCCAAGGCAATGGTCCTTACATCTCAAAGTGTCTAATCATACTGTAGAACGATGAGGTTTACTAGAGATAGAGCTCATGTCTTATCATTTGAACAAATTTCCAAGATATTTTGCAAGCTTCAGGGATCCTCTTGCAGAGTTGATAGATGATCTAGCAGCTCCCTTATCATTACACCTTGCTTACATATTTCCTTCAACAGTTCTTCCCAGAATGATATGTCTTATCAAACAAAGGCAATTGTCAGTGATCCTAAATGCTCCAATGTAGCCTCACATAACTTGGTTTGCAGATCTTGAGTCTCTCAACTTGAAGGCTTGAAAATTGAACATATGATTTTAAGACAGAGCGGTTTTTCGGATAAAGTAGTTGAAGCCATAATTTAGACTAATTCATGTCTTTTACCAGAAAAATATACCATAACATTTTTACTTCTTTTTTTTTTCCTGTTGTGTGAAATGAATGCCTTTAGTTGGCATTCTTTTAGAATTCCTTAATTTCTACAAGAAGGCTTAGATACGGGTTTATCTGCTAGCTCTTTAAAAGATCAGATTTCAGCTCTCTTTTGTACCATTGCAAAACTTCCTGACATTAAGTGTTTTGTTCATGCTCTAGTCAGGAACAGACCAGTATTTAAACCATGCATTATTTGTCCTAACCCTCACAATTATTCATAATTTGGATGTAGTTAAGGCTTTAAAAAATTTACCTGCAGGCTAGAAAGTATTTTAGACAATCCTCTAGTCTATTAATTTCTCAGGCCAATGAAAAGGCCAGTAGGTCTCTGCAGTTACTCTTGCTTCTTGGCTAAAACTTCTGAATCACAAGCCTCCCCCAAAACGCATTACTGCCCATTCTACCAGTTCCGTTTCCACTTCCTGGGCATTTAAAAATGAGGCTTCTGTTGTACAAATTTGCAAGGCAGCCATATGGTCATCTCTACATAATTTTACTAAATTCTACCATTTTTATGTTTTTGGTTATTCTGAAGCGGCTTTTGGTAGGAAAATCCTTCAGGCTGCATTGTCTGGAAAATAGGCGCCTGCCTGCCGCTTTAAAACATTATTTTGTTCTACCCATAATTACTTGTGGACACTGTTTGGGTATTAGTTCCCAGGAGTAAAGGATTGTGGACTCTCGCCACTATATTAAAGAAAAACAAAATTGTTGCTTACCTGATGATAAATTCATTTATTTTATGGTGGTGAGAGTATACGTGCATCACCCTATTTTATTCTTATAGATTTTTTTTTCTGGCGACAGTTCCAATTTTGCACCTCTATTGTCCCTTGTTTGTTTCCCTGCCTTTCCTTTGCTACTTCTCCTTGCTTGGCTATACATTAGACTAGCATACAAGTAAGGTATGAAGGATAAAGTGCTCTTGAAATTTTGAAACTCTTTACCTCCTCCTAGTGGCCAGGAGTTGAATACCATGAGTAGAAATTAAAAATTGACTGGCTCCTTAGCTTAGATGCCTTCTTTTTCAAATAAAGATAGCAAGAGAATGAAAAAAATTGATAATAGGAGTAAATTAGAAAGTTGCTTAAAATTGCATGCTCTATCTGAATCATGAAAGAAACAATTTGGGTTCAGTATCTCTTTAATGATAATAATTATTATTAATAATATTATTATTATTAATAATAATAATAATAATAATAATAATAATAATAATATTACTATCAGTAGCAGTCTAAAAAGGCATTGGTTGCTTAGAGGCACACACTGTTCTTGTGATTATTTCTTGGCAAGGGTTGGTGAGTTGAGTAACCAAAATTAGGTTTAAAATCATTAATTCATATTGGGTTTTTTATATTTGACACATAAATGTAATTATTCTATATTTATTAATTATGTAATTTCTGCCATAATTTTGTATATACCTGTGGTAATTGCACTATATAAATCTATTTTATAAATAGATTTAGAAATCCAGAAATAAACCTTTATATTCTGGGCACTACTGCAAAGATGGTTTGTGATCCATTAAGGTTAGTGCATCATTTCCTCGTCCATTTAATAAAATTTGAGGTAGCTAGATTAAAAGATTTTTGTATACCCAGGCCTGTGTTTTTGTATCTTTGTTATACGTATCTTAGATGCTGTATAGGAACCACTCAGTAATAATAATAAAGCACTTGGCTGCCAGAGTGCAGCAGGGTATGCATTTGTGGTGACTTGGTCTTCAGCATGTGTTCTATATTACATCCATTTGTACGCCACTTCATGTACTGCACCACAGCATAAACAAGTTAACATGTTTTACCTACAATTGTGCATATTAGGTTTTGCATTAAATGCCACTGCTTTGCTTTGTCTGGGCTGGTGGTTTATTCATCGCTGCTTTCCTGGGATAATCTAGTTAGCAGCTAACCATGTTATTCTTGCCCTGCTGCAGCAAAGCGCAGGAAGTTCTCATCCAAACCAGTTGTCCTTACAGAAGCCCAGAAACAGCTGATGGTGTGCCGATTACCTCAGGTTCTGCGCCTTCACCTGAAGAGATTCAGGTAATGGGATCCTGATCATTTAATGGGTGGTTAGGGGGGGAGGGAACTGTGGGGAGGGAGCCTATGTCAAAGGTTAAATAAAGAGCCAGCCACACACACTTTATTAATTCTAGAAACACAGAATCAGTGCTGTTATTGAACCTAGTGGAAGCATTGGTTCAGTTTATACCAGTGTATGTTTTATAGTTTGGCTTTGGATTTATTAATTATAGCTGTAATTGATATTTTTGATATTTAAAGGGACATTCCGGTGAAACTTTAAATGCACATAGATGAATTACATATTTGAATAGAAACATATTTCCAAACTACACGTATTTGCAAAAATGCTTCTATTAAAAGTTTTAACTGTTTTAGTGTGAGCATTTTTCTCTGCACGTGCATGTGAAGCATAGCTAGATGTTCTCCGAGCACCAGCATTTAAAATATTGCAGCTGCTCAGAGCACCAGTGGTGCTTGTTTCATGTCAGCAATTAACAAATTGAGTCATTACCAGATGGTACAAGCACCTTAGGCTCTCTGAGCAAGTGCTGTATTTAAAATACTGGTGCACGGTGCATACTTACATACACATTTGAAACAGCTATAGCTTTTATTAGAAGCATTTTTGCTAATACAGTTTCAGTGTATATATTCATGAATACACACACTTACTGTGTTTTATTCTTATACTTTGTCTGAAGAAGGAGCTAAATATATCTCAGAAACAACTTTATTTGGAATAAAATACAATTTTGACTAAAGGCCATTGAGTGCATGTTTCCTTCTGTGTTGTGTGATTTGTCATAGTGCCGTGTCTGCTGATCACTATTTTTTGTGCAAGTGTGAGTTTTAATATATATGCTATTATTCATATATAGTATAACTTTAATGTTCCTTTAAAAAAAAAGATCCTGGATCACTCTGCACCAGTTCTCCTTTTCTGTAAAGACAAGATGGCCACACTCACAAGCTCTGTCACTCTCACTCTTGCAGCGTATTTTCTGTCTCCTGCCACTCATCTACATTAAGAGCGCCAGCAACGCATTTATGTTTTTGCGACTAATGGGAGTTCTTTACATAAGCATTTCTTTCTATCTCTGATACCTTTCGAGAGTCCACAATCCATTAGGCATGGGATTTAAGTTTTAACCACTAGGAGATGGCAAAGATTCCCCAAACTTTTCACTTATCCCTTCCACCTCACTGGTATGCCAGTCTAAATCTTTGCCTTCCAGGAGGTGGACACAAGTAACACAATTACTCCAGGTGAACGAATCAGTCACAGACCTGCCACAGGTGTTGCAGGGACAGGTCTCTTGGCTCCTCCTGTTGGGTCATTGAGCTACTCCTCCATTATATTACAGCACTTGACGGGCTATTTACTGGAAGCAGTCACTTCTGCAGCTGGTAAGCTCAGTGGATGGGGTGCTGGACAGGTCAGTATGAATTTTAAGCACTCACATAGCCCACAGGCTATTAGCAGGTACATATGCTATAGTACATCATAGCCAGGGGACATTGTTTTAGCAGACATTATCTCACCAGACTTAAAATGTAATTGTTGTCTAAGTGTAACTTAGGTTTACAGGGACATAATAGGGACCTTTTATTTCCATGCACACTTTATTATTATTTTTTCCCTCAGCTCAGAATTTCAGCTTGTCACCTTTTTTCTTCAAGAAGAGGGATCTCAATCTTCAGCGCTCATATTTTTTAATCTTTGCTTCAGCTCTAATATGTAGTCTATACTGTGCATCGGCTTTCTACATTAAAGAAAGAGTAGAGAGAGAGCCAATGTGATCTATTGAGGTGTGCTCCTCAACGACCAGTGACATACTCTGTATGTTGCTGGTCTTTCTATGGGGATTGCAGTTTTATTAGCACGGTCTCAACCGCACTATTTGTGGTTGCCAGCGGGAGGGAGGGTATAATAGCCCTGGTGGCAAGACCCACGCTATTATAACCAAGAGAACTCCTAACGACCAGTGATGTGTACAGGGTGCATTGTGGTCTTTAAGGGGTTAATGCTTATTTTCACTCAGCCTCTCTCAGGGGACATTTTGGGATTAGAGAGAGGCCGTTGCACTCTAATTTGGCACGCCTTGGAGTCGGTTTAGCGCTTCTCTTTTTTGTTTTACTAATACTCTTCTGCAAATTATCACAGCATTGCATACAGGGATCTGCTACGTGGGGGTAATACTTTTTCCCTGCCACATCATACCCTATTCTTTCTTCTCAGACTGATCAGCACACTCTGCCGTAGTTCCTGTAAAGTCTTGTCTGCGTCCTTCAGGGCGGGGTGCAATTTTCCAAAGTGTATTTTCTGTAAACTAATTCCAATTACTTCAGCTTAGCTATGTAGCTTGTGTATGGATCACCTTATGCATTTTAATCAATCTAATGCTGTCCTTGCCTCTTATCTTCCTTCTGTTTGTATAATACAGGGTAGTTCTTCAGACTTTGCTCCTGAAATTTTTGCGCCCTACTGTGTCTGAGATGTTGATGGCTATTTAAACACAAAGTTACCCTTTAGAGATGCAACAGTTTGCAGAGATATATCCCTATATCTCTTAATTAAAATATTGGCAACAAAGAGTGCGCTAAAAAGCCTGCTCTAAATATGGTTAGTTATCTAATAAATAATCAATTTTTTAATAGATGAAATAGGTTAAATGTATTTATAAAATACAGTATAGATCATAAAACATATAATACATAAATTTATGTCCCCCTGGTGGATAGGTTTACAAAATATATATAAAATATCATATAAACGACTAGGATTCACAGATGCTTTAGATGAGACTGCCTCACACAGGTATCCTATAAGTGTTTATAGTCTTTCAGCAGTGACTGCGATAGGTAAACTTTATATCATCCAGGGTTACTGATAAAATGCCATTGATTTCCAAGAGTACTCAACGGAATACGAAAACAATGCCTTGGTTTCTCTGCCTTTTTTTGTCTCTGTTTTCTTTCGAAAAGCTCAGCGTTCTCTCAGCTGGGTTTGGACACCACCCGTGTCGGCTTGCGATCATGTGTTGATTTCTGTCCAATAGGAAAGACAGATTACCGGTGTACTCAGTTTGAAACAAACTTCCACTTTCTTGCAAACTTTTGGAAGGAATTTTAGGCATAAATGACAAGTGATATATAAACTTCCATACACAGTTTTTTTTTTGTTTTTTTTTAAACAGCTTCTAAATGGTAATAAAGCAATCTACCCAACACAGGCCCCTCATCATCAACGTGTTTCAGCAGGTGTGCTTTTTTCAAGATTTTGTCCAGGCCTTAGCTAGAATCCATCCAGTAATTAAACCTATTTCTCCTCCTTGGGATTTAAATTTGTTTTTTAGAATCTTGCAAGTTTCTCCCTTAAAACCAATGCACTATTTGCACATCAGTATCTTTCTTTGAAAGTTTTGTTCCTTCTAGCAATTTCATCAGCTAGAAGGATATCGGAGTTATCAGCTCTTTCTTATTTTTCTCCTTATCTTATTTTTCTCTAAGATAAAGCTGTTTTAAGAACAAAGTTGGATTTCTTAATAAAAGGTTGTTTCTTCTGATATTGATTAAGAGATTGTTGTTCCTTCTCTTTGGCCTAGTCCTCAAAATTCAAAAGACAGACTTCTTCATAATTTAATTTTAGTAAGAGCTTACATTTTTTTTATCTTCAAGCTATCAAGGTTTTTAAGCAGTCCCCTAGTCTGTTTATTCATTTCTCTGGTCCTCATAAGGGCCAGAAGGCCTCAGCCGTTACCTTCGTTTCTTGGCTGAAATTTATGATTCACAAGGCTTACTTGGATGCATGTAAGTCTCCTCCAAACGTCATAAAGAACGGTATCTTCTTCAGTCAGTTCCTGTGGAAACATGCTTGGCTCATTTCAGAAATGTCCAGATTCAGTCCATTCATTTGTAGGTCCAGAATATTGTGTCAACAGGATATAGGCTGGAATTTCAAAACACCCCCCCACTGCTTTATACAGTCTATGCCCTGCAAGTCAAGAAGACCATAATCCTTCATTATGTGAACCAGCTTCTTCATTCTCATGGTTTGTGGTTTAGCCTCAAGGGCTTTACTCTCAGCAATTTCTAATCAAGAAAAAGGTTGGCGGATGGTCCTAGATCTCAGAAAACTCAATCAGTTTTTATTTCCCAGAAAATTCCATACCATGAGTTCCATCCAATTGATTTAATTCATTGTTTACTGAATAGAATAAGGAATGAGCTGAGAGAATATATGGGGATAATTCCTTATTGGTCATGGAGGTCATGATTTCCATTGCTTCAACAGCTTGGAATTCAACCTCTCCAGTATTTAACAAAACCTTTGGCTCATCTGAATACTCTGAAGCTGCAACTAGCGGCTTGGTTGCTGAATTGGCAAGGTATTGTAAACTAAATATACTATTACAGGTTATTCAGAACCTCTTGAAGGCAGGAACATTCTCCATCTCTAAAGCTTACTATAGGTTTTGATACATCTTGTCTATTGGCTTATTAAATGTAATAGATCTTCACTTGATATTCAGTTATGTGATCTCCTTCATTTGCATGATGGCTTTCAGCAAGTTCATTCAATGGTTTCTCTCAGTGTCTTTCAGTAATCCACTGAGCACAGGATTCTAGTGCCATATGTTTTTTAAACCCTTGGCACATATAAAGGATACAATTAAGTCACAATGAGATGCTGTTATGGAACCACCTTTTTAGCCACTTAAACCAAGCTTTGTGGTTCCTTATGTTGAAGACCATCCTCTTAGTAGCAGTTACTTCTGCTTGGCAAGTTTCTGAATTATATGTTTTGTTATCTGAAGGAATATTTTTGGTCTTAAGAAGAGTCCCAGAATATTTGTGGTTTCTGATTCATCTATATACATTGTCCTTCCTTTCTTTGCTTCACAAAAGAATTTGATAGATGGCAGACCATTATATACTTTGGATGTTGTTAGATGCTTGCATTACTATGAGAAGTAAAGATTTCAGATTATCAAAGAGGCTTTTCGTATTTCTTTTAGGACCAAGAAAAGATCCGTTACCAGCCAAAACAACAATTTATTCTTTGGATTTTTCATTGCATTTCAAAAGCATTAGTTGCAGTAGAAAGGAAAGAGAGAGCGCACATCCGATTCAAGGTAGGAGTACTTTATTCAGGCACAACACACGCTAGTAATGCACTTACTAGAAAAAAGTAAAAAGACAGCAGTGTACAAAAAATCAATCAATACGGCTTCACCAGAACATAAGGCAGCAGGGAATCCAGGGCGTCCAATTGCAATTTTCAAACGATACCCGGCAAAAGAAAAAGTTCTTTCAACCAATCGGATACGTCCTTGGGCCACCTGACGTCTGTATCTATGGATCCTTTGGACACCCCGGCTTTTTCAAGAGTAATAGGCTGTAGTGATATCTGTCTTTATATAGCTGTTTGTCTTGCAGGTTGCAGCATGGAGAGGTCCAAGCGTTCTCCGAAGGCCCCATGAAGATTCGTTGAGGAAGAGGATGCCCCCAGCAGCAGCTGCACAGCATTAGTTACTTAAGATTAAAGTCCCAGGTCGTCTCACGGTGCATTTGACTTTGGCAATGGCAACATCCTGGGCACTACACAATGCTGCATAACTTGAAGATATGTTAGGCTGCAGTCTGGAAAAGTTCTGATAATTTCACACTATAAATTTGATGTGGTTGTCATCCTCTGCTAAATGTGGCAGAAAAGTTATTCACTCTCTCTTATCACAATAAATTATTTGTACTTTGCAGTATTCTTTGGGTTATAGTGTCACTTTTTTTTTTTTTTACTTTTTTTTTTTACCCATCCTATTTTTCATAGCTTTAGCACCCGTCTCACCTGGTAAGTGGTGGCTTGGGGATTTCCATACCCTATTCTTTGGCACATCCTATGATGAACATGGTAGGAATGACCTAGGAGGAAAAAGGTGGTAAAAGAGGCGTGGTACGCCATGTCCCCCTGAAAAGGGGATCTCTCACAAGTGTTGGCTAGGATATAGTTTTCTCTTCTTTCTCATATGGTGCTTCTTAAAGGGACAGTAAGTAACATGTAGTAAGTTATTCTACAGCGAGACAGCAGAAATGTCTTATCAGCCATGTCTAAACAAATGAACATCTTGTTTCCTGTGATTGTTTTTCAGTAAACAAACTCTTCCCACCATTTGCCTTATTTGGAGAAGCCCATTTAGGCTTGAATCTGCCAACAAAAAGGCTAACCATGGTCTTATTGTTAGTATGAAGTGCATTGTTTTGCAGACTGTTATCTGATAAAGCCAATTAAGTAACCCATGTAGCAGGGTTAGCCTTTACGGGTCAGTCGGGTGCATTTCCAGCTCTGAGAAGTAGAAAATCCACCATCTTCAGAGATAAATTATGTGAAAAGGGGCATAATAAATAATGAATAGTACATTGCAAAGTTTTTGCCATTCATAACTAAACATTCTATATTAAAGTATTAGGGTGTTTACTGTCCCTTTAACCATGCATCTAGTCCAGTAGCAGCACATTTTTCTTACAATCTTCATACCTGGACCTAAGTTACAGCTCCATACTTCAATGTAGCAACTGGACATTAACCCAGTCTTCCTCTGTAGCAGGTAACTAAAGAGCCCAGGCACTAACTGTTCTTCTCTAGCAGTGATAGCACAGGAGCAAAACGTTATTCAGGCAATCTTTCCTTGAAGCAGATATTTTCCTTTTGGGTATACTAAAATTGAAAAAATAATATGCGGGTGGCATTATGAAGTAGCCGGGTGGAGGCAGTGTTATATTTTCGAATATGATATAATTTTAATTATCCAAAAGCACAAATTAATTGCATAATTTAACATGCATATTTGGTGATAATTTGTGCAATAAAAATTTAAAATTTTTAATACTGGCTAATTTTAGATTAATAGTGGCTAAAATGTTAGCCCGGTGGTGCATCCATTGAAAAGGTCCTGGGATGAACACTGATAGATAAATATATATATTTCACATGCAGAGGGAGTACTCATTTTTTGATAAACTTAATAAATATGCAGCTAAAACCAAGCAACTATCCTAAACTTTATGAAAGCTGCATCCTTGCAGTCAATTAAAAAGATTTACTTGTGTTTCTCAGGTATTTGCTAATATTCCTACTGCTCAGATTTCTTAATTAGTCTTTTAGTCTTGTCCCTCACATTATGTGATCATTTCTGCTGACAATCAGGCATTTTGAGGTTTGAGAAACTTTGCCCCTCCTGGTAGGATTGTATATCCCATACGTCACTAGCTCATGGACTCTTGCCAATTACATATGATATATATAGTGGATATAAAAAGTCTACACACCCCTGTTAAAATGTCAGGTTTCTGTGATGTAAAAAATTGAGACAAAGATAAATAATTTCAGAACTTTTTCCACCTTTAACGTGACCTATAAACTGTACAACTCAATTGAAAAACAAACTGAAATCTTTAAGGTAAAGGGAAATAAAAATAAAAAAATTAAATATGGTTGCATAAGTGTGAACGCCCTTTTATAACTGGGGATGTAGCTGTGTTCAGAATTAAATAATCACATTCAAAATCATGTTAAATAGGAGTCAGTACACACCTGTCATCATTTAAAGTGCCTCTGATTAACCCCAAATAAAGTTCAGCTGTTCTAGTTGGTCTTTCCTGACATTTTGTTAGTCTCATCCTACAGCAAAAGCCATGGTCCGCAGAGAGCGTCTTGAGCATCAGAGGGATCTCATTGTTAAAATGTATCAGTCAGGAAAAGAATACAAAAGAATTTCCAAGGCATTAGATATACCATGGAACACAGTAAAGACAGTCATCATCAAGTGAAGAAAATATGGTGCAACAGTGACATTACCAAGAACTGGATGTCCCCCCAAAATTGATGAAAAGACGAGAAGAAAACTGGTCTGGGAGGCTGCCAAGAGGCATACAGCAACATTAAAGGAGCTGCAAGAATATCTGGCAAGTACTGGCTGTGTAGTACATGTGACAACAATTGCCCGTATTCTTCATATGTCTGGGCTATGGGGTAGAGTGGCAAGACGGAAGCCTTTTCTTACAAAAAAAACCCACCCAAGCCTGGCTAAATTTTGCAAAAACACATCTGAAGTTTCCCAAAAGCATGTTGCAAAAGGTGTTTCTGATGAAACCAAAGTTGAACTTTTTGGCCATAATTCCAAAAGATATGTTTGGCGCAAAAACAACACTGCATATCACCAATAGAACACCATACCCACAGTGAAGCATGGTGGTGGCAGCATCATGCTTTGAGGCTGTTTTTTCTTCAGCTGGAACTGGGGTCTTAGTCAAGGTAGAGGGAATAATGAACAGTTCCAAATACCAAACAATATTGGCACAAAACCTTCAGGCTTCTGCTAGAAAGCTGAACTAGAAGAGGAACTTCATCTTTCAGCATGACAACAACCAGAAGAAGATTAAAGTTTTGGGATGGCCCAGCCAGAGCCCAGACGTGAATCCAATTCAAAATCTGTGGGGTGATCTGAAGAGGGCTGTGCACAGGGGATGCCCTTTGCATTCTGACAGATTTAGAGTGTTTTTGCAAAGAAGAGTGGGCAAATCTTGCCAAGTCAAGATGTGCCATGCTGAAAAACTCATACAGGTGTTCACACTTATGCAACCATATTATTTTAGTTTTTTATTTTTATTTCCCTTTACCTAAAAGATTTCAGTTTGTTTTTCAATTGGGTTGTACAGTTTATAGGTCACATTAAAGGTGGAAAAAGTTCTGAAATGATTTATCTTGGTCTCATTTTTTACATCACAGAAACCTGACATTTTAACAGGGGTATGTAGACTTTTTATATCCACTGTATATATTTGTGTATGTATGTGTGTGTATATATATATATATATATATATATATATATTTATATACAGTATCTCACAAAAGTGAGTACACCCCTCACATTTTTGTAAATATTTTATTATATATTTTGATGTGACAACACTGAATAAATGACACTTTGCTACAATGTAAAGTAGTGAGTTTCCAGCCTGTATAACAGTGTACATTTGTTGTCCCCTCAAAATAACTCAACACACAGCCATTAATGTCTAAACCATTGGCAACAAAAGTAAGTGCACCCCTAAATGGAAATTTCCAAATTGAGCCCAAAGTGTCAATATTTTGTGTGGCCAACATTATTTTACAGCACTGCTTTAACCCTCGTGCATGGAGTTCACCAGAGCTTCACAGGTTGCCACTGGAGTTCTCTTCCACTCCTCCATGAAGACATCACAGAGCTGGTGGATGTTAGAGACCTTGCGCTCTCCCACCTTCCATTTGAGGATGCCCCACAGGTGCTCAATAGGGTTTAGGTATGGATACATGCTTGGCCAGTCCATCACCTTTACCCTCAGCTTCTTTAGCAAGGCATTGGTCATCTTGGAGGTGTGTTTGAAATCAATATCATGTTGGAATACTGCCCTGCAGCCCAATCTCTGAAGGGAGGGGATCATGCTCTGCTTCAGTATGACACAGTACATGTTGGCATTCATGGTTTCTTCAATGAACTGTAGCGCCCCAGTACCGACCGCATTCATGCAGGTCCAGACCATGACACTCCGACCACCATACTTGACTGTAGGCAAGACACACTTGCCTTTGTACTTCTCTCCCGGTTCGGTTGCTGCCACACACGCTTGACACCATCTGAACCAAATAAGTTTGTCTTGGTCTTATCGGACCACAGGACATGGTTCCAGTGATCAATGTCCTTAGTCTGCTTGTCTTCAGCAAACTGTTTGTGGACTTTCTTTTGCATCATATTTAGAAGAGACTTCCTTCTGGGATGACAGCCATGCAGACCAATTTGATGCAGTGTGTGGCGTATGGTCTGAGCACTGACAGGCTGACCCCCCCCCCACCCCTTCAACCTCTGCAGTAATGCTGGCAGCAACAATTCTTTTTTTTTAGATCCACAGAGTTCTTTGCCATGAGGTGCCATGTTTAACTTTCAGTGACCAGTGTGAGAGCGATAACACCAAGTTTAACACACCTGCTCCCCATTCACACCTGAGACCTTGTAACACTAACGAGTCACATGACACCGGGGAGGGAAAATAGCTAATTGGGCCAAATTTGTACATTTCCACTTAGAGGTGTACTCACTTTTGTTGCCAATGGTTTACATATTAATAGCTGTGTGTGGAGTTATTTTGAGGGGACAGCAAATTTACAGTTATACAGGCTGTACACTCACTACTTTACATTGTAGCAAAGTGTCATTTCTTCAGTGTTGTCACATGAAAAGATATAATAAAATATTTTCAAAAATGTGAGGGGTGTACTCACTTTTGTGAGATACTGTATATATATATATATATATATATACACACACACCTATATATATATATATATATATATATATATATATATATATATCTTTCATGTAATTGGCAAGAGTCCATGAGCTAGTGACGTATGAGATATACAATCCTACCAGGAGGGGCAAAGTTTCCCAAACCTCAAAATGCCTCACACCACACCCACATTTCTTCTATGATAATCGCTTCTAAGCATTCTGAAGCCCAATTCCTCTGAGTACAGTATTTGTCAAAGAAATGTGATTTTTATGGTTTCTCTCACGGGAAATCTTTTCACGGGTTCTCTGTTATCGGTCGTAGGGATTCATCTCCTTACCTCCCTTTTCAGACCGACGATATACTCTTATACCATTACCTCTGCTGATAGTTTTCAGTACTGGTTTGGCTATCTACTATATGTGTATGGGTGTCTTTCGGTAAGTATGTATCATTATTTAAGACACTCTCAGCTATGGTTGGCTCTTTATGTATTTTTATAAAGTTCTAAATATATGTGTTTACTTATATTTACCATGAGTCAGGTCTATGTATATTTCCCTTTGCAGTCTAGCAGTTTCAGTATGGGAATCATGTTTTAGGAAAATATTTTTTTAATATTTTCTTACCTGGGGTTTAGTCTTTTTTTTCTATTTGTTTTTCCTTAAAAATTTGTGGGCAAATCTATGCTTGCAGGGGCGCAAAATGCTATTATTTATTGCGTCATTCCTGGTGCGAGAATTTTTTGGCGTGAATGTGCTTCTATGATGACGCAAATTCGTCATTTCCTGCGTCTTAGTTGACACAAAGGTTGTTTGGCACGAAGTTGTGTCTGTTATGACGCGAGTTGCGTCATTTACAGATGTTTGTTGGTGCCCAAAAAAGATAAACTTTTTTTTTGCATTGTGCGTCATACTTGTTGCCAAAAAATTTTACTTTTATTTTACCCCACTTCCTATATGCTCCTTGCCTTCTTTATGCTCAGAGGGCTATGCTATTTGTTTTTTTGCCTATTTTAGCATTTGCATTTCTTCTGTTAAGTGTGATCAGTCCACGGGTCATCATTACTTCTGGGATATTACTCCTCCCCAACAGGAAGTGCAAGAGGATTCACCCAGCAGAGCTGCATATAGCTCCTCCCCTCTACGTCACTCCCAGTCATTCTCTTGCACCCAACGACTAGATAGGATGTGTGAGAGGACTATGGTGATTATACTTAGTTTTATATCTTCAATCAAAAGTTTGTTATTTTAAAATAGCACCGGAGTGTGTTATTATCTCTCTGGCAGAGTTTGAAGAAGAATCTACCAGAGTTTTTGTTATGATTTTAGCCGGAGTAGTTAAGATCATATTGCTGTTTCTCGGCCATCTGAGGAGAGGTAAACTTCAGATCAGGGGACAGCGGGCAGATGAATCTGCATAGAGGTATGTAGCAGTTTTTATTTTCTGACAATGGAATTGATGAGAAAATCCTGCCATACCGATATAATGTCATGTATGTATACTTTACACTTCAGTATTCTGGGGAATGGTACTTCACTAGAATTACACTGTAAGAAATACATAAAGCTGTTTAATAACTAGAGATTATGTTTAACGTTTTTGCTGGAATGTAAAATCGTTTTCATTTACTGAGGTACTGAGTGAATAAATGTTTGGGCACTATTTTTCCACTTGGCAGTTGCTTAATCTGTTTTCTGACAGTTTCTGTTCTCCCTCACTGCTGTGTGTGAGGGGGAGGGGCCGTTTTTTTGGCGCTTTTACTACGCATCAAATATTTCAGTCAGCAACTCATTGTATTCCCTGCATGATCCGGTTCATCTCTACAGAGCTTAGGGGTCTTCAAAACTTATTTCTCCAACATTGGTGTGTCCGGTCCACGGCGTCATCCTTACTTGTGGATATTCTCTTCCCCAACAGGAAATGGCAAAGAGTCCCAGCAAAGCTGGTCACATGATCCCTCCTAGGCTCCGCCCACCCCAGTCATACTCTTTGCCGTTGCACAGGCAACATCTCCACGTAGATGTTTAAGAGTTTTTTTGTGTTTAAATGTAGTTTTATTCTTCTATCAAGTGTTTGTTATTTTAAAATAGTGCTGGTATGTACTATTTACTCTGAAACAGAAAAGGATGAAGATTTCTGTTTGTAAGAGGAAGATGATTTTAGCAGACAGTAACTAAAATCGATTGCTGTTTCCACACAGGACTGTTGAGATGAAGTAACTTCAGTTGGGGGAAACAGTTAGCAGTCTTTTCTGCTTAAGGTATGACTAGCCATATTTCTAACAAGACCATGTAATGCTGGAAGGCTGTCATTTCCCCTCATGGGGACCGGTAAGCCATTTTCTTAGTTAAACATAAAAGAATAAAGGGCTTCAAAAAGGGCTTAAAAACTGGTAGACATTTTTCTGGGCTAAAACAATTGCTTTACTAGGCATATTATGCAGATTCTAACTAATTATTGGTATTATAATCTTGGGGAACGTTTAGAAAAACGGCAGGCACTGTGTTGGACACCTTTTTCAGATGGGGGCCTTTCTAGTTATAGACAGAGCCTCATTCTGGGACTGTATAGGGGTTAAATGTAAAAACGGCTCCGGTATATTTGGTGTGCAATACTTTTAATGCTTTAAGACACTGTGGTGAAATTTTGGTGAATTTTGAACAATTCCTTCATACTTTTTCACATATTCAGTAATAAAGTGTTTTCAGTTTGAAATTTAAAGTGACAGTAACGGTTTTATTTTAAAACGTTTTTTGTGCTTTGTTGACAAGTTTAAGCCTGTTTAACATGTCTATACCATCAGATAAGCTATGTTCTATATGTATGAAAGCCAATGTGTCTCCCCATTTAAATTTATGTGATAATTGTGCCATAGTGTCCAAACAAAGTAAGGACAGTAATGCAACAGATAATGATATTGCCCAAGATGATTCCTTAAATGAGGGGAGTAAACATGATACTACATCATCCCCTACTGTGTCTACACCAGTTATGCCCACACAGGAGGCCCCTAGTACATCTAGTGCGCCAATACTTATTACCATGCAACAATTAACGGCTGTAATGGATAACTCCATAGCAAATCTTTTATCCAAAATGCCTACTTATCAGAGAAAGCGCGATTGCTCTGTTTTAAACACTGAAGAGCAAGAGGACGCTGATGATAACTGTTCTGACATACCCTCACACCAATCTCAAGGGGCCATGAGGGAGGTTTTGTCTGATGGAGAAATTTCAGATTCAGGAAAAATTTCTCATCAAGCTGAACCTGATGTTGTGACATTTAAATTTAAATTAGAACATCTCCGCGCACTGCTTAAGGAGGTGTTATCTACTCTGGATGATTGTGACAATTTGGTCATTCCAGAGAAATTATGTAAGATGGACAAGTTTCTAGAGGTTCCGGTGCCCCCCGACGCTTTTCCTATACCCAAGCGGGTGGCGGACATAGTAAATAAAGAGTGGGAAAGGTCCGGCATACCTTTTGTTCCCCCCCCTATATTTAAGAAATTATTTCCTATAGTCGACCCCAGAAAGGACTTATGGCAGACAGTCCCCAAGGTCGAGGGGGCGGTTTCTACTCTAAACAAACGCACTACTATTCCTATCGAAGATAGTTGTGCTTTCAAAGATCCTATGGATAAGAAATTAGAGGGTTTGCTTAAAAAGATTTTTGTACATCAAGGTTACCTTCTACAACCAATTTCATGCATTGTTCCTGTCACTACGGCAGCGTGTTTCTGGTTCGAGGAACTAGAAAAATCGCTCAGTAAAGAATCTTCGTATGAGGAGGTTATGGACAGAGTTCAAGCACTTAAATTGGCTAACTCTTTTGTTTTAGATGCTGCTTTGCAATTAGCTAGATTAGCGGCGAAAAATTCAGGGTTTGCTGTCGTGGCGCGCAGAGTGCTTTGGCTAAAGTCTTGGTCAGCGGATGTGTCTTCCAAGACAAAATTGCTTAACATTCCTTTCAAAGGTAAAACATTATTTGGACCTGATTTGAAAGAGATTATTTCAGACATCACTGGGGGAAAGGGCCACGCCCTCCCACAGGATAGGTCTTTTAAGGCTAATAATAAGCCTAATTTTCGTCCCTTTCGCAGAAACGGACCAGTCTCTAATTCTGTATCCTCTAAGCAAGAGGGTAATACTTCACAACCCAAACCAGCCTGGAAACCAATGCAAGGCTGGAACAAGGGTAAGCAGGCCAAGAAGCCTACCACTGCTACCAAAACAGCATGAAGGGATAGCCCCCGATCCGGGACCGGATCTAGTGGGGGGCAGACTTTCTCTCTTTGCTCAGGCTTGGGCAAGAGATGTTCAGGATCCTTGGGCGCTAGAAATAGTTTCTCAAGGTTATCTCCTGGAATTCAAGGAACTACCCCCAAGGGGAAGGTTCCACAGGTCTCAATTATCTTCAAACCAAATTAATGAGACAGGCATTCTTACATTGTGTAGAAGACCTGTTAAAGATGGGAGTGATACATCCAGTTCCAATAAGAGATCAAGGAATGGGATTTTATTCCAATCTGTTCATAGTTCCCAAAAAAGAGGGAACATTCAGACCAATTTTGGATCTCAAGATCCTAAACAAATTTCTCAGGGTACCATCGTTCAAAATGGAAACTATTCGAACGATCCTACCTACTATCCAGGAAAATCAATTTATGACTACCGTGGATTTAAAGGATGCGTACCTACATATTCCTATCCACAAGGAACATCATCAGTTCCTAAGGTTCGCTTTTCTGGACAAGCATTACCAGTTTGTGGCACTTCCATTTGGATTAGCCACTGCTCCAAGGATTTTCACAAAGGTACTAGGGTCCCTTCTAGCGGTTCTAAGACCAAGGGGCATTGCAGTAGTACCTTACTTGGACGACATCCTGATTCAAGCGTCGTCCCTGTCAAAAGCAAAGGCTCATACGGACATCGTCCTAGCCTTTCTCAGATCTCACGGATGGAAGGTGAACAAAGAAAAAAGTTCTCTGTCCCCGTCAACAAGAGTTCCCTTCTTGGGAACAATAATAGATTCCTTAGAAATGAGGATTTTTCTGACAGAGGTCAGAAAATCAAAACTTCTAAGCTCTTGTCAAGTACTTCATTCTGTTCCTCGTCCTTCCATAGCGCAGTGCATGGAAGTAATAGGATTGATGGTTGCAACAATGGACATAGTTCCTTTTGCACGAATTCATCTAAGACCATTACAACTGTGCATGCTCAGACAGTGGAATGGGGATTATACAGACTTGTCTCCAATGATTCAAGTAGATCAAAAGACCAGAGATTCACTCCGTTGGTGGCTGACCCTGGACAATCTGTCACAGGGAATGAGCTTCCGCAGACCAGAGTGGGTCATTGTCACGACCGACGCCAGCCTAGTGGGCTGGGGCGCGGTCTGGGAATCCCTGAAAGCTCAGGGTCTATGGTCTCGGGAAGAGTCTCTTCTCCCGATAAACATTCTGGAACTGAGAGCGATATTCAATGCTCTCAGAGCTTGGCCTCAACTAGCAAAGGCCAAATTCATAAGGTTTCAGTCAGACAACATGACGACCGTTGCATATATCAATCATCAGGGGGGAACAAGGACTTCCCTGGCGATGAAAGAAGTGACCAAGATAATTCAATGGGCGGAGGATCACTCCTGCCACTTGTCTGCGATCCACATCCCAGGAGTGGAAAATTGGGAAGCGGATTTTCTGAGTCGTCAGACATTCCATCCGGGGGAGTGGGAACTCCATCCGGAAATCTTTGCCCAAATAACTCAATTATGGGGCATTCCAGACATGGATCTGATGGCGTCTCGTCAGAACTTCAAGGTTCCTTGCTACGGGTCCAGATCCAGGGATCCCAAGGCGACCCTAGTAGATGCACTAGTAGCACCTTGGACCTTCAACCTAGCTTATGTATTCCCACCGTTTCCTCTCATCCCCAGGCTGGTAGCCAGGATCAATCAGGAGAGGGCCTCAGTGATCTTGATAGCTCCTGCGTGGCCACGCAGGACTTGGTATGCAGACCTGGTGAATATGTCATCGGCTCCACCATGGAAGCTACCTTTGAGACAGGACTTTCTTGTTCAGGGTCCATTCGAACATCCGAATCTGGTTTCCCTCCAACTGACGGCTTGGAGATTGAACGCTTGATTTTATCAAAGCGTGGGTTTTCAGATTCTGTAATAGATACTCTGATTCAGGCTAGAAAGCCTGTAACTAGAAAAATTTACCATAAAATATGGAAAAAATATATCTGTTGGTGTGAATCTAAAGGATTCCCATGGAACAAGATAAAAATTCCTAAGATTCTATCCTTTCTACAAGAAGGTTTGGAGAAAGGATTATCTGCAAGTTCTCTGAAGGGACAGATCTCTGCTTTATCTGTTTTACTTCACAAAAGACTGGCAGCTGTGCCAGATGTTCAAGCATTTGTTCAGGCTCTGGTTAGGATCAAGCCTGTTTACAGACCTTTGACTCCTCCCTGGAGTCTAAATCTAGTTCTTTCAGTTCTTCAAGGGGTTCCGTTTGAACCCTTACATTCCGTAGATATTAAGTTATTATCTTGGAAAGTTTTGTTTTTGGTTGCAATTTCTTCTGCTAGAAGAGTTTCAGAGTTATCTGCTCTGCAGTGTTCTCCACCCTATCTGGTGTTCCATGCAGATAAGGTGGTTTTGCGTACTAAGCCTGGTTTTCTTCCGAAAGTTGTTTCCAACAAAAATATTGTCCAGGAGATAGTTGTACCTTCTTTGTGTCCGAATCCAGTTTCAAAGAAGGAACGTTTGTTACACAATTTGGACGTAGTCCGTGCTCTAAAATTCTATTTAGAGGCTACTAAAGATTTCAGACAAACATCTTCCTTGTTTGTTGTTTATTCTGGTAAAAGGAGAGGTCAAAAAGCGACTTCTACCTCTCTTTCCTTTTGGCTTAAAAGCATTATCCGATTGGCTTATGAGACTGCCGGACGGCAGCCTCCTGAAAGAATCACAGCTCACTCCACTAGGGCTGTGGCTTCCACATGGGCCTTCAAGAACGAGGCTTCTGTTGACCAGATATGTAAGGCAGCGACTTGGTCTTCACTGCACACTTTTGCCAAATTTTACAAATTTGATACTTTTGCTTCTTCGGAGGCTATTTTTGGGAGAAAGGTTTTGCAAGCCGTGGTGCCTTCCATTTAGGTGACCTGATTTGCTCCCTCCCTTCATCCGTGTCCTAAAGCTTTGGTATTGGTTCCCACAAGTAAGGATGACGCCGTGGACCGGACACACCAATGTTGGAGAAAACAGAATTTATGCTTACCTGATAAATTACTTTCTCCAACGGTGTGTCCGGTCCACGGCCCGCCCTGGTTTTTTTTAATCAGGTCTGATGAATTATTTTCTCTAACTACAGTCACCACGGTATCATATGGTTTCTCCTATATATATTTCCTCCTGTCCGTCGGTCGAATGACTGGGGTGGGCGGAGCCTAGGAGGGATCATGTGACCAGCTTTGCTGGGACTCTTTGCCATTTCCTGTTGGGGAAGAGAATATCCACAAGTAAGGATGACGCCGTGGACCGGACACACCGTTGGAGAAAGTAATTTATCAGGTAAGCATAAATTCTGTTTTTGAGGGAGGTAATTTCTCTCAGCAGAGCTGTGAGAATTATAGTTTGACTGAGATAAAAAACGTTTATTCTGTAATTTGTTTCCTGCTTTCAGAATTTGTTATCTTTGCTAATGGGATTAAACCTTTGCTAAAGTTGTGTTATTTACAAGGATTGAGGCTATAACTGTTTCAATTTATTAATTTTCAACTGTCATAGATCTTCTGTGCTTCTTAAAGGCACAGTACGTTTTAATATTATTCTAATTGAATTGTATTTCCAAGTTACAAGTTTATTTGCTAGTGTGTTAAACATGTCTGATTCAGAGGATGATACCTGTGTCATTTGTTGCAATGCCAAAGTGGAGCCCAATAGAAATTTATGTACTAACTGTATTGATGCTACTTTAAATAAAAGTCAATCTGTACAAATTGAACAAATTTCACCAAACAACGAGGGGAGAGTTATGCCGACTAACTCGCCTCACGTGTCAGTACCTACATCTCCCGCTCAGAGGGAGGTGCGTGATATTGTAGCGCCGAGTACATCTGGGCGGCCATTACAAATCACATTACAGGATATGGCTACTGTTATGACTGAGGTTTTGGCTAAATTACCAGAACTAAGAGGTAAGCGTGATCACTCTGGGGTGAGAACAGAGTGCGCTGATAATATTAGGGCCATGTCAGACACTGCGTCACAGGTGGCAGAACATGAGGACGGAGAACTTCATTCTGTGGGTGACGGTTCTGATCCAAACAGACTGGATTCAGATATTTCAAATTTTAAATTTAAACTGGAAAACCTCCGTGTATTACTAGGGGAGGTGTTAGCGGCTCTGAATGATTGTAACACAGTTGCAATACCAGAGAAAATGTGTAGGTTGGATAAATATTTTGCGGTACCGACGAGTACTGAGGTTTTTCCTATACCTAAGAGACTTACTGAAATTGTTACTAAGGAGTGGGATAGACCCGGTGTGCCGTTCTCACCCCCTCCGATATTTAGAAAAATGTTTCCAATAGACGCCACCACAAGGGACTTATGGCAAACGGTCCCTAAGGTGGAGGGAGCAGTTTCTACCTTAGCTAAGCGTACCACTATCCCGGTGGAGGATAGCTGTGCTTTTTCAGATCCAATGGATAAAAAATTAGAGGGTTACCTTAAGAAAATGTTTGTTCAAAAAGGTTTTATATTGCAACCCCTTGCATGCATTGCGCCGATCACGGCTGCAGCGGCATTCTGGATTGAGTCTCTGGAAGAGAACATTGGTTCAGCTACTCTGGACGACATTACGGACAGGCTTAGAGTCCTTAAACTAGCTAATTCATTCATTTCGGAGGCCGTAGTACATCTTACTAAACTTACGGCGAAGAATTCAGGATTCGCCATTCAGGCACGCAGGGCGCTGTGGCTAAAATCCTGGTCAGCTGATGTTACTTCTAAGTCTAAATTGCTTAATATACCTTTCAAAGGGCAGACCTTATTCGGGCCCGGGTTGAAAGAGATTATCGCTGACATTACAGGAGGTAAAGGCCATGCCCTGCCTCAGGACAAAGCCAAGACTAGACAGTCTAATTTCTCCAACATAGGTGTGTCCGGTCCACGGCGTCATCCTTACTTGTGGGATATTCTCTTCCCCAACAGGAAATGGCAAAGAGCCCAGCAAAGCTGGTCACATGATCCCTCCTAGGCTCCGCCTACCCCAGTCATTCTCTTTGCCGTTGTACAGGCAACATCTCCACGGAGATGGCTTAGAGTTTTTTAGTGTTTAACTGTAGTTTTTATTATTCAATCAAGAGTTTGTTATTTTAAAATAGTGCTGGTATGTACTATTTACTCAGAAACAGAAAAGAGATGAAGATTTCTGTTTGTATGAGGAAAATGATTTTAGCAACCGTTACTAAAATCCATGGCTGTTCCACACAGGACTGTTGAGAGGAATTAACTTCAGTTGGGGGAACAGTGAGCAGTCTCTTGCTGCTTGAGGTATGACACATTCTAACAAGACGATGTAATGCTGGAAGCTGTCATTTTCCCTATGGGATCCGGTAAGCCATGTTTATTAAGATAGTAAATAAGGGCTTCACAAGGGCTTATTAAGACTGTAGACTTTTTCTGGGCTAAATCGATTCATTATTAACACATTTTTAGCCTTGAGGAATCATTTAATCTGGGTATTTTGATAAGATTATATCGGCAGGCACTTTTTTAGACACCTTATTCTTTAGGGGCTTTCCCAAATCATAGGCAGAGCCTCATTTTCGCGCCGGTGTTGCGCACTTGTTTTTGAGAGGCATGACATGCAGTCGCATGTGTGAGGAGCTCTGATACATAGAAAAGACTTTCTGAAGGCGTCATTTGGTATCGTATTCCCCTTTGGGCTTGGTTGGGTCTCAGCAAAGCAGATACCAGGGACTGTAAAGGGGTTAAAGTTAAAAACGGCTCCGGTTCCGTTATTTTAAGGGTTAAAGCTTCCAAATTTGGTGTGCAATACTTTTAAGGCTTTAAGACACTGTGGTGAAATTTTGGTGAATTTTGAACAATTCCTTCATATTTTTTCGCAATTGCAGTAATAAAGTGTGTTCAGTTTAAAATTTAAAGTGACAGTAACGGTTTTATTTTAAAACGTTTTTTGTACTTTGTTATCAAGTTTATGCCTGTTTAACATGTCTGAACTACCAGATAGACTGTGTTCTGAATGTGGGGAAGCCAGAGTTCCTTCTCATTTGAATAAATGTGATTTATGTGACAATGACAATGATGCCCAAGATGATTCCTCAAGTGAGGGGAGTAAGCATGGTACTGCATCATTCCCTCCTTCGTCTACACGAGTCTTGCCCACTCAGGAGGCCCCTAGTACATCTAGCGCGCCAATACTCCTTACTATGCAACAATTAACGGCTGTAATGGATAATTCTGTAAAAAACATTTTAGCCAAAATGCACACTTATCAGCGTAAGCGCGACTGCTCTGTTTTAGATACTGAAGAGCGTGACGACGCTGATAATAATGGTTCTGAAGGGCCCCTAAACCAGTCTGATGGGGCCAGGGAGGTTTTGTCTGAGGGAGAAATTACAGATTCAGGGAACATTCCTCAACAAGCTGAACCTGATGTGATTACGTTTAAATTTAAGTTGGAACATCTCCGCGCTCTGCTTAAGGAGGTATTATCCACTCTGGATGATTGTGACAATTTGGTCATCCCAGAGAAGCTATGTAAAATGGACAAGTTCCTAGAGGTCCCGGGGCTCCCAGAAGCTTTTCCTATACCCAAGCGGGTGGCGGACATTGTAAATAAAGAATGGGAAAGGCCCGGTATTCCTTTCGTCCCTCCCCCCATATTTAAAAAATTGTTTCCTATGGTCGACCCCAGAAAGGACTTATGGCAGACAGTCCCCAAGGTCGAGGGAGCGGTTTCCACTTTAAACAAACGCACCACTATACCCATAGAAGATAGTTGTGCTTTCAAAGATCCTATGGATAAAAAATTAGAAGGTTTACTTAAAAAGATGTTTGTTCAGCAGGGTTACCTTCTACAACCAATTTCATGCATTGTCCCTGTCGCTACAGCCGCATGTTTCTGGTTCGATGAGCTGGTAAAGGCGGTCGATAGTGATTCTCCTCCTTATGAGGAGATTATGGACAGAATCAATGCTCTCAAATTGGCTAATTCTTTCACCCTAGACGCCACTTTGCAATTGGCTAGGTTAGCGGCTAAGAATTCTGGGTTTGCTATTGTGGCGCGCAGAGCGCTTTGGTTGAAATCTTGGTCAGCTGATGCGTCTTCCAAGAACAAGCTACTTAACATTCCTTTCAAGGGGAAAACGCTGTTTGGCCCTGACTTGAAAGAGATTATCTCTGATATCACTGGGGGTAAGGGCCATGCCCTTCCTCAGGATCGGCCTTTCAAGGCCAAAAATAAACCTAATTTTCGTCCCTTTCGTAGAAACGGACCAGCCCAAAGTGCTACGTCCTCTAAGCAAGAGGGTAATACTTCTCAAGCCAAGCAAGCTTGGAGACCAATGCAAGGCTGGAACAAGGGAAAGCAGGCCAAGAAACCTGCCACTGCTACCAAGACAGCATGAAATGTTGGCCCCCGATCCGGGACCGGATCTGGTGGGGGGCAGACTCTCTCTCTTCGCTCAGGCTTGGGCAAGAGATGTTCTGGATCCTTGGACACTAGAAATAGTCTCCCAAGGTTATCTTCTGGAATTCAAGGGGCTTCCCCCAAGGGGGAGGTTCCACAGGTCTCAGTTGTCTTCAGACCACATAAAAAGACAGGCATTCTTACATTGTGTAGAAGACCTGTTAACAATGGGAGTGATTCATCCTGTTCCATGGAGAACAAGGGATGGGGTTCTACTCCAATCTGTTCATAGTTCCCAAAAAAGAGGGAACGTTCAGACCAATCTTAGATCTCAAGATCTTAAACAAGTTTCTCAAGGTTCCATCGTTCAAGATGGAAACCATTCGAACAATTCTTCCTTCCATCCAGGAAGGTCAATTCATGACCACGGTGGATTTAAAGGATGCGTATCTACATATTCCTATCCACAAGGAACATCATCGGTTCCTAAGGTTCGCATTCCTGGACAAGCATTACCAGTTCGTGGCGCTTCCTTTCGGATTAGCCACTGCTCCAAGGATTTTCACAAAGGTACTAGGGTCCCTTCTAGCTGTGCTAAGACCAAGGGGCATTGCTGTAGTACCTTACTTGGACGACATTCTGATTCAAGCGTCGTCCCTTCCTCGAGCAAAGGCTCACACGGACATCGTCCTGGCCTTTCTCAGATCTCACGGATGGAAAGTGAACGTGGAAAAGAGTTCTCTATCTCCGTCGACAAGGGTTCCCTTCTTGGGAACAATAATAGACTCCTTAGAAATGAGGATTTTTCTGACAGAGGCCAGAAAAACAAGACTTCTAGACTCTTGTCGGATACTTCATTCCGTTCCTCTTCCTTCCATAGCGCAGTGCATGGAAGTGATAGGTTTGATGGTAGCGGCAATGGACATAGTTCCTTTTGCGCGCATTCATCTAAGACCATTACAACTGTGCATGCTCAGTCAGTGGAATGGGGACTATACAGACTTGTCTCCGAGGATACAAGTAAATCAGAGGACCAGAGACTCACTCAGTTGGTGGCTGTCCCTGGACAACCTGTCACAAGGGATGACCTTCCGCAGACCAGAGTGGGTCATTGTCACGACCGACGCCAGTCTGATGGGCTGGGGCGCGGTCTGGGGATCCCTGAAAGCTCAGGGTCTTTGGTCTCGGGAAGAATCTCTTCTACCGATAAATATTCTGGAACTGAGAGCGATATTCAATGCTCTCAAGGCTTGGCCTCAGCTAGCGAGGGCCAAGTTCATACGGTTTCAATCAGACAACATGACAACTGTTGCGTACATCAACCATCAGGGGGGAACAAGGAGTTCCCTGGCGATGGAAGAAGTGACCAAAATCATTCAATGGGCGGAGTCTCACTCCTGCCACCTGTCTGCAATCCACATCCCAGGAGTGGAAAATTGGGAAGCGGATTTTCTGAGTCGTCAGACATTGCATCCGGGGGAGTGGGAACTCCATCCGGAAATCTTTGTCCAAATCACTCAACTGTGGGGCATTCCAGACATGGATCTGATGGCCTCTCGTCAGAACTTCAAAGTTCCTTGCTACGGGTCCAGATCCAGGGATCCCAAGGCGGCTCTAGTGGATGCACTAGTAGCACCTTGGACCTTCAAACTAGCTTATGTATTCCCGCCGTTTCCTCTCATTCCCAGGCTGGTAGCCAGGATCAATCAGGAGAGGGCGTCGGTGATCTTGATAGCTCCTGCGTGGCCACGCAGGACTTGGTATGCAGATCTGGTGAATATGTCATCGGCTCCACCATGGAAGCTACCTTTGAGACGAGACCTTCTTGTTCAAGGTCCGTTCGAACATCCGAATCTGGTCTCACTCCAGCTGACTGCTTGGAGATTGAACGCTTGATCTTATCGAAGCGAGGGTTCTCAGATTCTGTTATCGATACTCTTGTTCAGGCCAGAAAGCCTGTAACTAGAAAGATTTACCACAAAATTTGGAAAAAATTTATCTGTTGGTGTGAATCTAAAGGATTCCCTTGGGACAAGGTTAAGATTCCTAAGATTCTATCCTTCCTTCAAGAAGGATTGGAAAAAGGATTATCTGCAAGTTCCCTGAAGGGACAGATTTCTGCCTTGTCTGTGTTACTTCACAAAAAGCTGGCAGCTGTGCCAGATGTTCAAGCCTTTGTTCAGGCTCTGGTTAGAATCAAGCCTGTTTACAAACCTTTGACTCCTCCTTGGAGTCTCAACTTAGTTCTTTCAGTTCTTCAGGGGGTTCCGTTTGAACCCTTACATTCCGTTGATATTAAGTTATTATCTTGGAAAGTTTGTTTTTGGTTGCAATTTCTTCTGCTAGAAGAGTTTCAGAATTATCTGCTCTGCAGTGTTCTCCTCCTTATCTGGTGTTCCATGCAGATAAGGTGGTTTTACGTACTAAACCTGGTTTTCTTCCAAAAGTTGTTTCTAACAAAAACATTAACCAGGAGATTATCGTACCTTCTCTGTGCCCGAAACCAGTTTCAAAGAAGGAACGTTTGTTGCACAATTTGGATGTTGTTCGCGCTCTAAAATTCTATTTAGACGCTACAAAGGATTTTAGACAAACATCTTCCTTGTTTGTTGTTTATTCCGGTAAAAGGAGAGGTCAAAAAGCAACTTCTACCTCTCTCTCTTTTTGGATTAAAAGCATCATCAGATTGGCTTACGAGACTGCCGGACGGCAGCCTCCCGAAAGAATCACAGCTCATTCCACTAGGGCTGTGGCTTCCACATGGGCCTTCAAGAACGAGGCTTCTGTTGATCAGATATGTAGGGCAGCGACTTGGTCTTCACTGCACACTTTTACCAAATTTTACAAGTTTGATACTTTTGCTTCTTCTGAGGCTATTTTTGGGAGAAAGGTTTTGCAAGCCGTGGTGCCTTCCATCTAGGTGACCTGATTTGCTCCCTCCCATCATCCGTGTCCTAAAGCTTTGGTATTGGTTCCCACAAGTAAGGATGACGCCGTGGACCGGACACACCTATGTTGGAGAAAACAGAATTTATGTTTACCTGATAAATTACTTTCTCCAACGGTGTGTCCGGTCCACGGCCCGCCCTGGTTTTTTAATCAGGTCTGATAATTTATTTTCTTTAACTACAGTCACCACGGTATCATATGGTTTCTCCTATGCAAATATTCCTCCTTAACGTCGGTCGAATGACTGGGGTAGGCGGAGCCTAGGAGGGATCATGTGACCAGCTTTGCTGGGCTCTTTGCCATTTCCTGTTGGGGAAGAGAATATCCCACAAGTAAGGATGACGCCGTGGACCGGACACACCGTTGGAGAAAGTAATTTATCAGGTAAACATAAATTCTGTTTTTCGTTCCTTTCGTAATTTCAAAGCAGGAGCAGCATCAACTTCCTCTGCACCAAAACAGGAAGGAGCTGTTGCTCGCTACAGACAAGGCTGGAAACCTAACCAGTCCTGGAACAAGGGCAAGCAGACTAGGAAACCTGCTGCTGCCCCTAAAACAGCATGAATTGAGGGCCCCCGATCCGGGATCGGATCTAGTGGGGGGCAGACTTTCTCTCTTCGCCCAGGCTTGGGCAAGAGATGTTCAGGATCCCTGGGCGCTAGAGATAATATCTCAGGGATACCTTCTGGACTTCAAATACTCTCCTCCAAGAGAGAGATTTCATCTGTCAAGATTGTCAACAATCCAGACAAAGAAAGAGGCGTTTCTACGCTGCGTACAAGAGCTCTTGTTAATGGGAGTAATCCATCCAGTTCCACGATCGGAACAGGCACAGGGGTTTTACTCAAATCTGTTTGTGGTTCCCAAAAAAGAGGGAACTTTCAGACCAATCCTGGACTTAAAGATCCTAAACAAATTCCTAAGAGTTCCATCGTTCAAGATGGAGACTATTCGGACAATTTTACCTATGATCCAAGAGGGTCAGTACATGACCACTGTAGATTTAAAAGATGCTTACCTTCACATACCGATTCACAAAGATCATTATCGGTACCTAAGGTTTGCCTTCCTAGACAGGCATTACCAGTTTGTGGCTCTTCCATTCGGATTGGCTACAGCTCCAAGAATCTTCACAAAGGTTCTGGGTGCTCTTCTGGCGGTACTAAGACCGCGGGGAATCTCGGTAGCTCCATACCTAGACGACATTCTGATACAAGCTTCAAGCTTTCAAACTGCCAAGTCTCATACAGAGTTAGTGCTGGCATTTCTAAGGTCACATGGATGGAAGGTGAACGAAAAGAAAAGTTCACTCGTTCCACTCACAAGAGTTCCCTTCCTGGGGACTCTTATAGATTCTGTAGAAATGAAGATTTACCTGACAGAGGACAGGCTAACAAGACTTCAAAGTGCTTGCCGCACCCTTCATTCCATTCAACACCCGTCAGTGGCTCAATGCATGGAGGTAATCGGCTTAATGGTAGCGGCAATGGACATAGTACCCTTTGCACGCTTACACCTCAGACCACTGCAACTGTGCATGCTAAGTCAGTGGAATGGGGATTACTCAGACTTATCCCCTTCTCTGAATCTGGATCAAGAGACCAGAAATTCTCTTCTATGGTGGCTTTCTCGGCCACATCTGTCCAGGGGGATGCCATTCAGCAGACCAGACTGGACAATTGTAACAACAGACGCCAGCCTTCTAGGTTGGGGTGCCGTCTGGAATTCTCTGAAGGCTCAGGGACAATGGAGTCAGGAGGAGAGTCTCCTGCCAATAAACATTCTGGAATTGAGAGCAGTTCTCAATGCCCTCCTGGCTTGGCCCCAGTTGACAACTCGGGGGTTCATCAGGTTTCAGTCGGACAACATCACGACTGTAGCTTACATCAACCATCAGGGAGGGACAAGAAGCTCCCTAGCTATGATGGAAGTATCAAAGATAATTCGCTGGGCAGAGTCTCACTCTTGCCATCTGTCAGCAATCCACATCCCGGGAGTGGAGAACTGGGAGGCGGATTTCTTAAGTCGTCAGACTTTTCATCCGGGGGAGTGGGAACTTCATCCGGAGGTCTTTGCCCAAATACTTCGACGTTGGGGCAAACCAGAGATAGATCTCATGGCGTCTCGACAGAACGCCAAGCTTCCTCGTTACGGGTCCAGATCCAGGGATCCAGGAGCAGTCCTGATAGATGCTCTGACAGCACCTTGGGACTTCAGGATGGCTTACGTGTTTCCACCCTTCCCGTTGCTTCCTCGATTGATTGCCAGAATCAATCAAGAGAGAGCATCAGTGATTCTAATAGCACCTGCGTGGCCACGCAGGACTTGGTATGCAGACCTGGTGGACATGTCATCCTGTCCACCTTGGTCTCTACCTCTGAAACAGGACCTTCTGATACAGGGTCCCTTCAAACATCAAAATCTAACTTCTCTGAAGCTGACTGCTTGGAAATTGAACGCTTGATTTTATCAAGACGTGGGTTTTCTGAGTCAGTTATTGATACCTTAATACAGGCTAGGAAACCTGTTACCAGAAAGATTTACCATAAGATATGGCGTAAATACCTATATTGGTGTGAATCCAAAGGTTACTCTTGGAGTAAGGTTAGGATTCCTAGGATATTGTCTTTTCTACAAGAAGGTTTAGAAAAGGGTTTATCTGCTAGTTCATTAAAGGGGCAGATCTCAGCTCTGTCCATTCTGTTACACAAACGTCTGTCAGAAGTTCCTGACGTCCAGGCTTTTTGTCAGGCTTTGGCCAGGATTAAGCCTGTGTTTAAAACTGTTGCTCCACCATGGAGTTTAAACCTTGTCCTTAATGTTTTACAGGGCGTTCCGTTTGAACCCCTTCATTCCATTGATATAAAGTTGTTATCTTGGAAAGTTCTATTTTTAATGGCTATTTCCTCGGCTCGAAGAGTCTCTGAATTATCAGCCTTACATTGTGATTCTCCTTATTTGATTTTTCATTCGGATAAGGTAGTCCTGCGTACTAAACCTGGGTTCTTACCTAAGGTAGTTACTAACAGGAATATCAATCAAGAGATTGTTGTTCCTTCTTTATGCCCAAATCCTTCTTCAAAGAAGGAACGTCTACTGCACAACCTGGATGTAGTCCGTGCTCTAAAATTTTACTTACAGGCAACTAAGGAATTTCGACAAACGTCTTCTCTGTTTGTCATTTACTCTGGGCAGAGGAGAGGTAAAAAAGCTTCCGCTACCTCTCTTTCTTTTTGGCTTCGTAGCATAATTCGTTTAGCTTATGAGACTGCTGGACAGCAGCCTCCTGAAAGAATTACAGCTCATTCTACTAGAGCTGTGGCTTCCACTTGGGCCTTCAAGAATGAGGCCTCTGTTGAACAGATTTGCAAGGCTGCAACTTGGTCTTCGCTTCATACTTTTTCCAAATTTTACAAATTTGACACTTTTGCTTCATCGGAGGCTATTTTTGGGAGAAAGGTTCTTCAGGCAGTGGTTCCTTCTGTATAAAGAGCCTGCCTATCCCTCCCGTCATCCGTGTACTTTTGCTTTGGTATTGGTATCCCAGAAGTAATGATGACCCGTGGACTGATCACACTTAACAGAAGAAAACATAATTTATGCTTACCTGATAAATTCCTTTCTTCTGTAGTGTGATCAGTCCACGGCCCGCCCTGTTTTTAAGGCAGGTAAATATTTTTTAATTTATACTCCAGTCACCACTTCACCCTTGGCTTTTCCTTTCTCGTTGGTCCTTGGTCGAATGACTGGGAGTGACGTAGAGGGGAGGAGCTATATGCAGCTCTGCTGGGTGAATCCTCTTGCACTTCCTGTTGGGGAGGAGTAATATCCCAGAAGTAATGATGACCCGTGGACTGATCACACTACAGAAGAAAGGAATTTATCAGGTAAGCATAAATTATGTTTTTTTCCCATTCCTGAAACTGCTATATGAGGAAATAAGATATTTTTGTTTAAATGTTATTTTTTCTTTTACATATAACAAGATGTCTCAATCTGATCCTGTTTCAGAAGCTGCTGCATTAACCATGGTGCCTGAACACAGTTCTATCAAAGCTAAGTGTATCTGTTATAAGCTAGAAGAGATTATATCTCCGGCTGTAGTATGTAACAGTTGTCATGATAAGCTTTTTCATGCCGTAAATGTTTCTATTAGTACTAGTACAGTATCTGTTGTTCCTTCAATATCGAATGTACATGATATCCCTGTTGATATGAAAAATTATATTGCTGATGCGATACAGAAGGCCATGTCTGCTATTCCGCCTTCTAATAAACGTAAAAGGTCTTTTAAAACTCCTCATGATACTGATGATTTTTGTAATGACCGACAACATACTGATATATCCACTTCTGATGAAGATCTCTCTGACTGAGAAGATCCTGCTTCAAATATTGACATTGATAAATCAACTTATCTTTTTAAGATTGAGTATATTCGTTCTTTGTTGAAAGAAGTATTGGTTACTTTGGATATTGAGGAGTCTGGTCCTCTTGATAACAAATCCAGTAAACGTTTAAATTCTGTTTATAAACCTCCTGTGATTACTCCTGAGGTTTTCCCTGTTCCTGATTCTATTTCTGATGTGATTGCTAAGGAATGGTCTAAGCCTGGTACTTCTTTTGTTCCTTCTTCTAGGTTTAAAAGGTTGTACCCTTTACCAGTGGCTAATTTTAGAGTTTTGGGGAAAAGTCCCTAGGGTTGATGGGGCTATTTCTACTCTTGCCAAGTGTACTACTATTCCTATGGAAGATAGTACTCATTTTAAGGATCCTTTAGATAGGAAAATTGAATCTTACATATCTAAGGAAAGCTTATTTACATTCTGGCTATATTCTCAGGCCTGCCATTTCTATGGCTGATGTTGCGGGAGCATCGGCTTTTTGGTTGGATAGCTTAGCACAACGGGAAAAAGATTCTGATTTGTCTAGCATTGTTCGTTTGCTTCAATATGCTAATCATTTTCTTTGTGATGCTATTTTTGATATCATCAAGATTGATATTAAAAATAAGTCTGGGTATTTTAGCTAGAAGAGCTTTATGGCTCAAATCATGGAATGCTGACATGGTATCTAAATCAAGGTTACTATCTCTATCATTCCAGGGTAATAATTTGTTTGGTTCTCAGTTGGATTCTATTATTTCCACTATTATGGGGGGAAGGGAGTTTTTTGCCCCAAGATAAAAAAAAAAATCTAAGGGTAAAGCTAGAGCTTCTAATCAGTTTTGTTCCTTTCGTCAGAATAGAGAACAGAAAACCACTTCTTCCCTTAAGGACTCTGGCTCCAATTGGAAGCCATCTTCGAGTTGGAATGAATCCAAGCATTTTAAGAAACCAAAGCCAGCTCCCAAAACTGCATGAAGGTGCGGCCCTCAATCCAGTTTTACTGGTGGGGGGCAGATTGAAATTATTTCAAGACGTTTGGGCAGGTTCCGTTCAGAATCATTGGATTCATGATATTGTCTCTCAAGGGTATTGAATAGGTTTCAGAATAAGACCTCCTGTGAGAAGGTTTTTTTTCTCTCTCACATTCCAACAACTCCTGTGAAAGCTCAGGCCTTTCTGAAATGTGTTTCATATCTGGAGCTTTCAGGGGTAATTGTACCAGTTTCTCTTCTGGAACAGGGTCTGGGTTTTTTATTCACATCTATTCATTGTCCTGAAGAAGGAAAATTCTTTCAGACCAGTTCTGGATCTGAAGTTTTAGAATCACTTTGTAAGGGTCCAAACTTTCAAGATGGTGACTATAAGAACTATTCTGCCTTTTGTTCAGCAAGGTCATTACATGTCCACAATGGACTTAAAGAATGCACATCTTCACATTCCGATTCCTCCAGACCACTATTGGTTTCTGAGATTCTCTTTTCTAGACAAGCATTACCAATTTGTCATTCTTCCATTTGGCCTAGCAACGGCTCCAAGAATCTTTTAGAAGGTTCTCGGTGCCCTTCTATCTGTAATCAGATAGCAGGGTATTGGGGTGTTTCCTTATTTGGACGATATCTTGTTACTGGCTCAATCTTTTCATTTAGCAGAATCTCACACAAATCAACTTGTGGTGTTTCTTCAAAGACATAGTTGGAGGATCAATTTACCAAAGAGTTTCTTGATTCCTCAGACAAGGGTCACATTTTTAGGTTTCCAGATAAAGACAAAGTCATGGACACTGAATCTAACAGACAAGAGACAAATGAAATTGGTTTCTGCCTGTCGAAACCTTCAGTCTCGATCATTCCCTTCAGTGGCTATGTGCATGGAAGTATTAGTTCTCATAACTGCAGCATCGGACGCAATCCCCTTTGCTCGTTTTCATATGAGACCTCTGCAGCTTTGCATGCTGAATCAATGGTGCAGGGATTATACTCGGATATAACAATTGATATTCTTAAATCCCAACACTCAACTCTCTCTGACTTGGTGGTTAAACCATCACCTTATTGTTCAAGGGGCCTCCTTTGTTCATCGTTCCTGGACTGTGATTTTAACAGATGCAAGTCTCACAGGTTGGGGAGCTGTCTGGGGGTCTCTGGCTGCACAAGGGGCTTGGAATCCTCAAGAGGCGAGGTTACCAATCAATATTTTAGAACTCCGTGCTATTTTCAGGACTCTTCAGGCTTGACCTCTATTAAAGAGAGAATCATTCATTTGTTTTCAGATAGACAATATCACAACTGTGGCATATGTCAATCATCAGGGTGGGACTAGCAGTCCTTTAGCGATGAAAGAAGTATCTCAAATACTTTCTTGGGCAGAATTCAACTCCTGTCTAATTTCTGCGATACATATCCCAGGTGTAGACAATTGGGAAGCGGATTATGTCAGCCATCAGACATTACATCCAGGGGAGTGGTTTCTCCATCCAGATGTATTTTGTCAGATTGTACAGATGTGGGGTCTTCCTGAAATAGATCTGATGGCTTCCCATCTAAACAAGAAACTTTCCAGGTATCTTTCCAGGTCCAGGGATCCTCAGGCGGAGATGGTGGATGCGTTAGCAGTTCCTTGGTTTTACCAACCTGCTTACATCTTTCCGCCCCTTTAGTTCTTCTTTCAAGGGTGATCTAAAAGATCATAATGCAATAATCACATGTATTTCTGATAGCACCAGCATGTCCTCACAGTTTTTGGTTTGCGGACCGGATGTCAAGTTGCCAACCTTGGCCACTTCCGTTAAGAACCAGACCTTCTGTCTCAAGGGCCATTTTTCCATCAGGATCTCAAATCGCTAAATTTTAAGGTATGGAAATTGAACGCTTAGTGCTTAGTCATAGAGGTTTCTCTGACTCATTGATTAATACATTGCTACAGGCTCGTAAGTCTGTTTCAATGAAGATTTATTATCGGGTTTGGAAAACCTATATTTCATTGTGTTCTCATAAATTCTCTTGGCATTCTTTTAGAATTCCTAGAATTTTACAGTTTCTTCAGGATGGTTTGGATAAAGGTTTGTCTGCAATTACTTTGAAGGGACAAATCTTTGCTCTTTCTGTTTTATTTCATAGAAAGATTGCTAATCTTCCTGACATTCACTGTTTTGTCCAGGCTTTGGTTCGTATCAAGCCTGTTATTAAATCAATTTCTCCTCCTTGGAGTCTTAATTTGGTTTTATAGGCTTTGCATGCTCCTCCGTTTGAGCCTATGCATTCTCTGGATATTAAACTACTTTCTTGGAAAGTATTGTTCCTTTTGGCTATCTCTTCAGCTAGAAGAGTTTCTGAATTGTCTGCTCGCTTGTAAGTCTCCTTTTCTGATTTTCCATCAGGATAAGGCTGTTTTGCGGACTTCGTTTAAATTTCTTTCTAAGGTTGTGAATTGTAACAACATTAGTAGGGAAATTGTTGTTCCTTCCTTGTGTCCTAATCCTAATAATACTCTTGTAAGATCTTTACATTTTTTGGATTTTGTACGAGCTTTGAAATATTATGTCAAAGCTAATAAAGATTTTAGGAAGACTTCGTCTATTTGTTTTGTTTTTTTTCTGGTCCTAGGAAAGGTCAGAAAGCCGCTGCCATTTCTTTGTCATCTTGGTTAAAGCTTTTGATTCACAAGGCTTATTTGGAGGCGGGACATTCTCCGCCTCAGAGAATTACAGCTCATTCTACTAGATCAGTCGCCACTTCTTGGGCTTTTAAGAATGAAGCTTCAGTTGATCAGATTTGCAAAGTTGTAACTTGGTATTTCTTGCATACATTTACTAAATTTTACCATTTTTACATATATGCTTCTTCTGAAGCAGTCTTTGGTAGAAAAGTTCTTTAGGCAGCTGTCTCAGTTTGATTCTTCTGCTTATGATTTAAGTTTTTTTTTAAATTTATGAGAAATTTATAGAAACTTTTTTTTTTTGTGGATTTAAATTTTTCAGCAGAAATAGCTGTTTTTATTGTCTCTCCCTCTCTAGTGACTCTTCTGTGGACTTCCACATCTTGGGTATTTCTATCCCATACGTCACTAGCTCATGGACTCTTGCCAATTACATGAAAGAAAACATAATTTATGTAAGAACTTACCTGATAAATTCATTTATTTCATTTTGGCAAGAGTCCATGAGGCCCACCCTTTTCCTATGGTGGTTATGATTTTTGTATAAAAGCACAATTATATTTCCATTTCCTCTTTTGTATGCTACTTTATTTTATCACCTCACTACTTGGCTATTCATTAAACTGAGTTGGGGGTGTGGTGGGAGGTGTATTTATAGCCATTTTGAGGTTTGGGACACTTTGCCCCTCCTGGTAGGATTGTATATCCCATACGTCACTAGCTCATGGACTCTTGCCAATTTGAAAGTTGCCTATAAATACACCTCCCACCTCACTCATACCTTAGTTTTACAAACTTTGCCTTCGTTGGAGGATGGTGAAGCAAGTCGTGCTTGATTTCTTCTGTGAAAGGCGCTTCTCAGCATTTTGAAGCCCAATTCCTCTAAAAGTACAGTGGTTGTCTGAGGCATGTGAAGAGAGTATTGCCTGATACCATGTTTTCACCTATGGGAAATCTATTCTAAGGCTCTCTGTAAATTCAGTCGTGGGGATTCATCTACTACCTCGCTTTTACGATTGGCATTTTACTCCTCTACCATTACCTCTGCTGATATGTTTCAGTACTGGTTTGACTGTTTGCTGTATGTGGATGGGTGTCTTCAGGTAAATATATATAATTTTTTAAGACACTCTCAGCTATGTTTGGCACTATATATATATATATATTATATATATATATATATATATATATATATATATATATATATATATATATATATATATATATATAATTTTATTATGGTTCAATTTAAGGCACACAAAAACATTGAATGACAATGACCAGTAGACAGAACAGGAATAAGTTTACAAGGCACACATCTAACATAAATCGGGGGAAAAAATATTATATTACATGTTCATATGACATTTTACACTCTTAGTATACAATATTTGCCAGAATAACTGTATACCCACCAATGGAATCATGAGGCCACTCTTGGACTTCTTTACAATGTGCAAAATGAAAAGCCACAATCGGTAAACTGAAGGAGACCACTCATGGATTTCGAATGATAAACCTTGGTTTCTCTTCTTTTTTTTTTCCCTTATAATTTATAAGTAGGGCTCTGCCTGCAATATAACTAGGGAAGAACTTTATAATGTTTAACATATGGAGGAGTTGCACTTAAATAAGTAAGTATATCTATATAGGGTGTAATTGCTTGTAAATAGAGGAGAGTTGTAGGCAAAACCAGGCATGGGTTGAAAATTTATGGTAAAAGGGAGACTCAGCTTTTATCAACAGGGAAGAAATTATTTGGTTTCTTGCAAAAATCCTATGATTATACCACAGCAGGTTATCAGCCATAGGTAAAACAATAACAGCATTCCTGAAACATTCAAAAGGAGAAATGGATAGCCTATATGGATATATGCTTGATTTTGCTGAGGTGTAAGGCAATATCTGAGGTTCCAATATTGAGCTCTGTAGATATAAAAAGTAGACATCATGCTACCCCGGCTGCTGGCAGCAAGGCGTCTGTTCAAAGTGCCAAACCAAAGCACTAGAGATGTAAATAGAGCTAAAAGTCTGTGGTATAAATATAAAGGTGTCAGGGAAATGCTCACACCTAAAGTCCTGTCGGGAGCAGACCTTGGGTGGTTTATCCTCATCCCCGGAACCGCTTAAGGAGAAACCTTTGGTCACGGTTGTCCTTTCCTGGGTGGACTCCTCCATAGTCACTCAGGCTCTTGTTGCCTCCGGTGCTGCGGGCTATTTCATTGACCGTGCTTTTGTATCAAAGCACTCCATTTCTGTTTTCCCTCGGTCCGTTCCGCTTGCTATTGAGGCCATTGATGGCAGGCCCCTTCAGCCTGCACTCGTTACTCACGAAACTGCTCCGTTGCCCATGGCTGTTGGGGCTCTCCATTTTGAAACCCTCCAGTTCCAGGTGATAAACTTTCCGCTCTTTGACCGCCTCAAGGGAGCTACGGTCTTTACTAAACTTGATTTGAGAGGAGCGTACAATCTCGTTAGGATTAAGGGTGGCCACGAATTAAACAGCATTTAACACCAGGAGCGGGCATTATAAGTATATTGTAATGCCCTTTGGCCTATGTAATGCTCCTGCTGTTTTTCAGGAATTTATTAATGATGTCCTATGAGATATGTTGCAACAATGTGTTGTGGTGTACTTGGATGACATCCTGATACACTCACCCACACTTGAGGCTCATCGTTTCTGATGTTACACGGGTTCTTCAGTGACTACGTGAGAACGGCCTGTTTTGTAAACTCGAGAAATGTGTGTTCCAGTAGACTCAAGTAACCTTCCTAGGTTATGTTATCTCCGTTGCAGGGTTCTCCATGGATCCTGACAAGTTATCTGCAGTTCTGCAGTGGCCTTGCCCAGTTGGTCTTCGGTCTATTCAACGTTTTTTGGGGTTCGCCAATTACTATAGAAAGTTTATTAAAACTTTTCTTCCTTGGTCAAACCTATTAAAGACATGACCCGTAAAGAGAATGATCCACTCCATTGGTCACCTACTGCCATTAAGGCCTTTGATAGTCTTAAGACTGCCTTTGCTGCTGCTCCAGTTCTGGCTCATCCTAACCCTGTCCTGCCTTTCGTTCTTGAGATCGATGCGTCTGAGACTGGAGTAGGTGCCCTCTTGTCTCAACGTCCTACGCCTGACGGTTCCTTGCATCCGTGTAGTTTCTTCTCTAGGAAATTGTCTCCAGCAGAGTGCAATTATGAAATTGGGGACAGGGAATTACTGGCCATAATTTTGGCACTCAAGGAATGGAGGCATCTTCTCGAGGGTACTAGCGTGCCAGTGCTCATTTTTACTGACCACAAGAATTTAACTCATCTATCTGAAGCAAAACGTTTGTCGCCCCGACAGGCCAGATGGGCGCTATTTTTGTCTCGGTTTAATTATGTGGTCTCCTACCTGCCTGGTAGTGAGAATGTTAGGGCTGATGCCCCCTCTCGACAATTTTCGCCTCTTTCCAAGGAGGAGTCTGTACCTACTCCTGTTATACTCCCTGACCATATTTTGGCTACCATACGTACTAATTTGACTTCTCCCTTGGGGGAGGAGATCCTGGCTGCACAAACCAATGCACCTCCTGAGAAACCTAGTGGTAAGTGTTTTGTTCCTGAGAATCTTCTAACTAAACTTTTGCACACTTACCACTATCCTAAAGCCGCAGGTCACCCAGGCAAGAACCAAATGATTTGGTCTGTCACTCGACAATTCTGGTGGCCAGGTCTTCGTTCTGATGTTGCTGCATATGTTGCCTCCTGCTCAGTTTGTGCACAGAATAAGACTCCTCAACATCTTCCTGTGGGTCTTCTTCAACCTATTGCTAATGGTGAGCATCCTTGGACACATCTTTCCATGGACTTCATTGTCGAGCTCCCTGTTTCCAATGGCAATACTGTTATCCTTATGGTGGTTGACCGTTTTTCTAAAATGTCACATTGCATTCCCTTGATGAAGCTGCCTACCGCTCAGGAGCTTGCTTCAATTTTTGCCCGGGAGGTCTTCCGTTTACATGGTTTACCCAAAGAGATAGTGTCGGACCGGGGTAGCCAGTTTGTCTCCAGAATTTTGCGTTCCTTTTGTGCTCAAATAGGGATCCAGCTGTCCTTCTCCTCGGCATATCACCCTCAATCCAATGGGGCTGCGGAACGGTCTAATTAAGCTCTGCAACAGTTCCTCCGTTGCTTTGTCTCAGATCGCCACAATAATTGGTCTGAACTGTTACCTTGGGCAGAGTTTGCTCGTAATAGTGCTATTAATGCTTCCTCCAAGTTATCCCCGTTCATGGCGAATTATGGGTTTCAACCATCCTTGTTGCCCGATTCATTCATGTCTCAGTGTATTCCGGCTTTGGAGGAGCATCTCCGGCAACTCCGTTCCTCGTGGTTGCAGATTCAGGATTGCCTTCATCGTTCTATGCAGCACCAAAAGTTCCAGGCTGATCGTAGGCATCTGCCCGCACCTTCCTACCAGGTTGGTGAGAGAGTTTGGCTGTCCTCCCGCAACTTTAACCTTCGTGTGCCTTCCAATAAATTGGCTCCCCGTTATGTTGGTCCTTTTCGAATACTCAGACGGGTTAATCCTGTGGCCTACGCTCTTGACCTTCCTCCTGCTATGCGCATCTCCAATGTTTTTCATGTCTCCCTCTTGAAACGATTGGTTTGTAATCGGTTTACCACTGTGTTGCCTCATCCTTGTCCTATCTTTGTTGACAACCATGAGGAGTATAAGGTCAGCAGCATTATTGACTCTCGTATGTCCAGGGGCCGTATAGAGTATTTGGTTCACTGGAAGGGCTACGGTCCGGAGGAGTGTTCTTGGGTTCCCTCCTCTGATGTTCATGCTCCATGGAAGGCCCTCCTCCGTGCCTTCCATGCCCGTTTCCCCAATAAGCCTTTTGTCCTCCGGCGGTGGAGGGGTCGTTGAGGGGGGGGGGGGTACTGTCAGGGTTTTTTCCCTGTTTTGTTTGCCATGTGCTGCTGGCAACCATTTTACTCACCTCTCTTGCTGACTATGGTGCATTGTGGGGGATGCTGCTCATTTCCTGCACTTACTTTTATGGCCAGACTGGTGTGCATCATCCGTGTGAGACAGGATGCAGTCTCAGAATTGTGATGTCATCACTTATTATTTAAAGGGCCTTTGTTCAGTATGCTTTGCCTTTGCGTTGTCTCAGACCTGTTTGTGAGATTTTCTGTGTATTACCTGGCTGCCTGACGTCCTTACTGGTTCCTGATCCCTGGCTTGTTCCTGACTCTGCTGTTTTCCTTGTTCCTGATTCCGGCTCGTCTGACTCTTCGCTTTGGCTCCTGACTCGGCTCGTCTGACTACCAGCTCTAGTTTTGACTCCTGGCTTGTTATTTGACTTGTGGACTTTTTATTATTTTTTGCTATTAATAAAGGTGTGATTATTTTTGCACTTCTCGTATCAGTCTGATTCCTGGCACCCTGACAAAAGGCGACTGTATAAGTTTATTTTTGCATGCATTAAAGGAATATATAAGTAGAGCAATGTTGAGTGTATGAACATACCCCAGAAGATATTAGTAAACCATTAAAGATTCATGAATAGGGCAAGGGACCCATAAATATAAAACAGATGGGGTGTCCTCATGGATTATGCATTAAAGGGTGAACCATGGGTTTCTTAAGTCGTTATGCATAGATTGCATATAGACACTTTTCTAAACTGAAACTATAGCAGTGACATTCACAGAATATATAACAGTGGTTCTAGGGTGTAGTTGCACATAGACACTTTTTTAAAACTGAAACTAGAACAGTGACATTCACATAGTACATAATACAATGATTCTAGGGTGTAACTTTTAAATAGTGAGATCTAAGTATGATCTTTAGCTTGACAACCTTAAGGGAACAGTATGAATAATTGTAGCCTATACCATTATTATTTCACTTAGCTTGCCTTAGAATAAGCATATCCATAATTATATTTAAAGAGAAAAAAAACATGTAAATGCTTGAAATTGTAAGCTACGAAAGTTAACTGGGAATAATACAACCTACATACTGAAATTATGTAGGGGCACTCTAAGCAAACATCAGGTGAAAAACATGGGGGCTCGGTGAATATTCCTGCCCAGTTACCCCACTCCCGCAGGCAACAATGGATAGTAGTTTCCCAGTGCGTTGAATGTGTAGTCTGGCTCCCATTTGAATTGCGATGGTTCTGAGAATAGAGAAACTCCTGGAGGCGAGTTCGTTATGGAAGTTACTATTTGTGGCCGCGTTTCTCCTTGGCCTTGAGGGGGATTTTCAGCAAGAGTTCTACTGAGTGAAGCTTTCTCAATTGCCTGGTTAGATGTAAAAGTTTGTTGAGTCACAACGGTATCATTTTCAGCGATCCACATACAAGTAGCATTGCCTTCAATATCACCTGTATTTGCATCTACAGTCTCCCGATCATCTGTTGCAGGCAGCATGGTAGTGGATTCTGTTTCTCTCTTACAACTTTTATGGGTGATTGTTAAGCTCTGGGGCCCCACAGCGATGTCACCCTCGTGATCTGCAGCATCGGGCTCAAGTTGTTTAGCTGCTTAAGGATAATAGATATCCTTGGATTGGAATGCCATGTATAGTGTTTCTTCAAATGCAGCATGGTGAGTCGCTAGTAGGTAGCTCAGCTCCTGTAAAATGCTGATAGTGCACTCCATGCTAGTCTCCAATATGTAACTGTAGGCAAGCACGTTTGATGCAATAAAAAATAATTCAGCATTGAGTGCTGCCTAACGACAAGGCCAGAGGGCGCCTTGCCGGGGGGTTTAAGAAAGGCCTAAACCTCATGTATTGCTCCGGGCACTGATACCAGCAGCTATTTCTATAAAGCTAGGCTCATCAGATGTAGGTTCTGTAGTAGGTCGTAGATCCAGTTATATAACACAAGGGTGAGTTGACTAAAATATAATATCATGCAGAAACATTGGAAATGCTGGAGCAGTATGCAGTTGTGAGACTAGACATGGCCGCTGCCCAGAAGTTCCCCCGGACACTTCATATTTTAAAGATTTAATATATATTGCATATATTTGCCATGAGTCAGGTTTATGTTTATTTCCCTTTGCAGCATGAAAATTGTGTTTTTCAGAGAAATTTAGTAATTTTTTCTTACCTGGGGTTTTAGCTAGTTGTAACTTCGGACTTGTTTTTTCAAATTTCCTTGGGCAAATTAGGCTCATGATGACGCAAAATGCTTCAATTTAATGCGTCATTCTTGGCAAAATATTTTTGGCGCGGAGGTTGCGTTTGTCGTGACGCGAGTCACGTCATTTCTTCGACTTTAACGCTATTTTTTGGCACAAAGTCGCGTCTGTAATGACGCAAGTCGTGTAATTCCTTGTTAACTTTGGCGGCAAAAGTTTTTTTTTCTCTGCATTTGCGTCATCTTTGCGTCAATGTTGGCGCCAAAAAATTGTTCTATTATGTCTCTCCCTCTTTTGCTCTCTGCTCTCATTTGTTTACAGAGGACTATGATGTTTGCTTTTGATTTTATTTTCATATAAGTTTTTTATCATAAGCATTTTTTCCCATTCCTGAAACTATTTTGAGGAAATTGGATATTTTGTTTAAATGTTATTTTTTTCTTTTTTTGTTACATTTTGCAAGATGTCTCAAACTGATCCTGCCTCTGATGTTACAAATCTACCAAAGCCAAGTGTGTATGTTGTAATTTAGCTGATCTTCTTCAGCTCAAATATGTGGCACTTGTTATGAAAAATTATTACACGCTGATAATGTTTCTATAAGTACAAATACATCTACTGTTAAGCCTTCACAGTCTGATGTACATGATATTCCTGTAGATATAAAAGATTATATTGCTACAGTCATAGAAAAGGCTATGACTGCTATTCCGCCTTCAAATAAATGTAAAATGTCTCTTCTAACTTCTCATAAATCTGCTGAAGTTTGTATTGATCAACAGCGTATTTTCTGCTGATGAGGATTTCTCTGACTCAGAGGATCTTACTTCAGACACTGAAATTGATAAATCAACCTTTTTTTTAAGTTTGAATATATTCATTCTTTGTTAAAGGAAGTATTGTTTACTTTAGGTATTGAGGAATCTAGTCCTCTTGAGAACAAGAATAGCAAACGTTTGAATTCTGTTTTTAAGACTTCTGTGGTTACAACTGAAGGTTTTCCTATTACAGATGCTATCTCTAATATGATTACTAAGGAATGGTCTAAGCCTGATACTTCTTTTAAACCTTCTTCTAGGTTTAAATAAATTGTATCCTTTTTACCTGTGTCCAATTTAGAGCTTTGGGAGAAAGTCCCTAAGGTGGATGGCGCTATTTCTACTCCAAACATACTACTATTCCTATGGAAGATAGTACTTATTTTAAGGATCCCTTAGATAGGAAAATTTAATCTTATCTTAGGAAGGCATATTTACTTACTGGCTATATTCTTAGACCTGCTATTTCTATGGCTGATGTTGCTGCTGCTTCAACTTTTTGGTTGGACAGTCTAGCACAGCAGTTATCAAACCCTGAATTGTCTAGCATTGTTCTTTTACTTCAACATGCTAATCGTTTCATTTGTGATACTATATTTGATATTATTAAGATTGATATCAAATCTATGTCGCTAGTTATTCTATCTAGAAGAGCTTTATGGCTTAAATTATGGAATGCTGATATGGTGTCTAAATCTAGATTACTATCTCTATCTTTTCAGGGTAATAATTTATTTGGTTCTCAATTGGATTCTATTAGCTCCACTATCACTGGGGGTAAGGGAGTTTTTCTGCCCCAAGATAAGAAATCAAAGGGTAAATTCAAAGCTCCCAATCGTTCAACTGGTGGGGGGCAGATTGAAATTATTTCAAGACATTTGGGCAGACTCTGTCTAAAATCAAGGGTATTGTTTCTCAGGGGTATCGAAAAGGTTTCAGAATAAGACCTCCCATGGGAAGATTCTTTCCCATTTTCCAACAAACCCTGTGAAGGCTCAGGCTTTTTTGAAGTGTGTTTTAGATCTAGAGCTTTCAGGGGTGATTGTTCCAGTTCCTCAACAGGAACAGGGTTTGGGTTTTTATTCAAATCTGTTCATTGTCCCAAAGAAGGAAGATTCATTCAGACCAATTCTGGATCTGAAAACTCTAAATCGTTTTGTAAGAGTCCCAACTTTCAAGATGGTGACTATAAGGACTATTCTGCCTTTTGTTCAGCAAGGTAATTTCATGTCCACAATAGACTTACAGGATGCTTATCTTCACATTCAGATTCATCCAGACCACTATTGTTTTCTGAGATTCTCTTTTCTAGACAAGCATTACCAATTTGTTGATGTTCCGTTTGGCCTAGCGACAGCTCCGAGAATCTTTTCAAAGGTTCTCGGTGCCTTTCTATCTGTAATCAGAGAACAGGGTATTGCAGTGTTTCCTTATTTGGACGATATCTTGGTACTAGCCCAATCTTTTCATTTAGCAGAATCTCAAACAAAACAACTTGTGTGGTTTCTTCAAAGACATGGTTGGAGGATCAATTTACAAAAGAGTTTCTCGATTCCTCAGACAAGATAGATTCAGTGTCCATGACTCTTTCTCTCACAGACAAGAGACGAATGAAGTTGGTTTTAGCTTGTCTAAACCTTCAGTCTCTATCATACCCTTCAGTGGCTATGTGCATGGAAGTTTTAGGTCTCATGACTGCAGCATCGGATGCGATCACCTTTGCTCGTTTTCATATGAGACCTCTACAGCTTTGCATGTTGCACCAATGGTGCAGGGATTATACTCGGATATCACAGTTGATATACTTAAATCCCAACATTCAACACTCTCTGACTTGGTGGTTAAACCATCACCTTATTGTTCAAGGGGCTTCCTTTGTTCGTCCTTCCTGGACTGTGATCACAACAGACGCAAGTATTTCGGGTTAGGGAGCTGTCTGGGGATCTCTGACAGCACAAGGGGTTTGGGAACCTCAGGAAGCAAGGTTACCAATCAATATTTTAGAACTCTACTATTTTCAGAGCTCTTCAGGCTTGTCCTCTATTGAAGAGAGAACTTTACATTTGATTTCAAACAGACAATGTCACTACAGTGGCATATCTCAATCATCAAGGGGGGAATTGCAGTCCAAGTATCTCTGATACTTTCTTGGGCGGAATCCAACTCTTGTCAAATTTCTGCGATTCATATCCCAGGAGTAGACAATTGGGAAGTGGATTATCTCAGTTGTCAGACTTTACATCCGGGAGAGTGGTCTCTCCATCCAGATGTGTTTTTTCAATTAGTACAGATGTGGGGTCTGCCAGAAATAGATCTGATGGCCTCGCGTCTGAACAAGAAGCTTCCAAGATACCTTTCTAGGCCCAAGGATCCTCAGGCGGAGATGGTGGATGCTCTAGCAGTTCCTTGGTTTTACCAACCTGCTTACATTTTTCCGCCTCTGGTTCTTCTTCCAAGGGTGATTTCCAAGATCATAATGGAATGATCTTATGTGTTTCTAATAGCACCAGCTTGGCCTCTCAGGTTTTGGTATGCGGACCTTGTCAGGATGTCCAGTTGCTAGCCTTGGCCACTTTCCTTTAAGGCCAGACCTTCTGTTTCAAGGGCCGTTTTTCCATCAGGATCTCAAATCTCTAAATTTGAAGGCATGGAAATTGAACGCTTAGTGCTTAGTCATAGAGGTTTCTCTGTCTCAGTTATTTGCACTATGATACAGGCTCGTAAGTCTGTTTCAAGGAAAATGTATTATCGGGTTTGGAAAACCTATATTTCATGGTGTTCAGCTCATGATTATACTTGACATTCTTTTAGAATTCCTAGGATTTTACAGTTTCTTCAGTATGGTTTGGAGGGTTTGTCTGTTAATACTTTGAAATGACAAATTTCTGCTCTTTCTGTCTTATTTCATAGAAATATTGCTAAACTTCCTGACATTCACTGTTTTGTTCAGGCTTGGATTCATATTAAACCTGTTATTAAATCAATTTCTCCTCCTTGGAGTTTCAATTTGGTTTTGATTATTTTACAGGCTCATCCTTTTGAGCCTATGCATTCTCTGGACATTAAATTACTTTCTTGGAAAGTGTTATTTCTTTTGGCTATCTCTTTCTGTATTGTCTGCTCTCTCTTTTGAGTATCTTTATCTGATTTTCCATCAAGATAAAGCTGTTTTGTTGTGAATTCTAACAACATCAATAAGGAAATTGTTCCTTTTTTGTGTCCTAATCCTAAGAATACTCTTGAAAAGTCTTTACATTCTTTGGATGTGGTAAGAGCGTTGAAATATTATGTTGAGGCTACTAAAGATTTCAGAAAGACTTCTAGTCTATTTATTTATTATTTTTTTCTGGCTCCAGGAAAGGTCAGAAAGCATCTGCTATTTATCTGGCTTCTTGCTTGAGACTTTTGATTCACAAAGCTTATTTGGAGGTGGGGCAGTCTCCGCCTCAGAGAATTACAGCTCATTCTACTAGATTAGTTGCCACTTCTTGGGCTTTCAAGAATTAAGCTTCAGTTGATCAAATTTGCAAAGCAGCAACTTGGTCTTCTTTGCATACTTTTACAATATTTTACCATTTTGATGTGTTTGCTTCTTTGGAAGCAGCCTTTGATAGAAAGGTTCTTCAGGCAGTTGTCTGTTTGATTTTAGTGCCTTTTGATTTGAGTTTTTTTTAATTTGTAAAGAAAAAATTATATATTTTTTTAATTTAATTTCTCAGCAGATTTAGCTGTTATTTTATCCCTCCCTCTCTAGTGACTCATGGATTCCACATCTTGGGTATTCTATCCCATACGTCACTAGCTCATGGACTCTTGCCACTTACGTGAAAGAAAACATAATTTATGTAAGAACTTACCTGATAAATTCATTTCTTTTTTATAGTGGCAAGAGTCCATGAGACCCACCCTATTTTTTGTGGTTATGATTTTTTTGTATAAAGCACTTTATTTTTTCCAGTTCCTCTTTTTGTGTGCTTTTTACACCTCACTTCTTTGCTACACCTCAAGGTATGAGTGAGGTTGGAGGTGTATTTATAGGCATTTTGAGGTTTGGGAATCTTTGCCCCCTCCTGGTAGGTATATATATCCCATACGTCACTAGCTCATGGACTCTTGCCACTATGAAAGAGGTAAGTTCTTACATAAATTATGTTTTACAGGGAGTGCAGAATTATTAGGCAAATTAGTATTTTGACCACATCATCCTCTTTATGCATGTTGTCTTACTCCAAGCTGTATAGGCTCGAAAGCCTACTACCAATTAAGCATATTAGGTGATGTGCATCTCTATAATGAGAAGGGGTGTGGTCTAATGACATCAACACCCTATATCAGGTGTGCATAATTATTAGGCAACTTCCTTTCCTTTGGCAAAATGGGTCAAAAGAAGGACTTGACAGGCTCAGAAAAGTCAAAAATAGTGAGATATCTTGCAGAGGGATGCAGCACTCTTAAAATTGCAAAGCTTCTGAAGCGTGATCATCGAACAATCAAGCGTTTCATTCAAAATAGTCAACAGGGTCGCAAGAAGCGTGTGGAAAAACCAAGGCGCAAAATAACTGCCCATGAACTGAGAAAAGTCAAGCGTGCAGCTGCCAAGATGCCACTTGCCACCAGTTTGGCCATATTTCAGAGCTGCAACATCACTGGAGTGCCCAAAAGCACAAGGTGTGCAATACTCAGAGACATGGCCAAGGTAAGAAAGGCTGAAAGACGACCACCACTGAACAAGACACACAAGCTGAAACGTCAAGACTGGGCCAATAAATATCTCAAGACTGATTTTTCTAAGGTTTTATGAACTGATGAAATGAGAGTGAGTCTTGATGGGCCAGATGGATGGGCCCGTGGCTGGATTGGTAAAGGTCAGAGAGCTCCAGTCCGACTCAGACGCCAGCAAGGTGGAGGTGGAGTACTGGTTTGGGCTGGTATCATCAAAGATGAGCTTGTGGGGCCTTTTCGGGTTGAGGATGGAGTCAAGCTCAACTCCCAGTCCTACTGCCAGTTTCTGGAAGACACCTTCTTCAAGCAGTGGTACAGGAAGAAGTCTGCATCCTTCAAGAAAAACATGATTTTCATGCAGGACAATGCTCCATCACACGCGTCCAAGTACTCCACAGCGTGGCTGGCAAGAAAGGGTATAAAAGAAGAAAATCTAATGACATGGCCTCCTTGTTCACCTGATCTGAACCCCATTGAGAACCTGTGGTCCATCATCAAATGTGAGATTTACAAGAAGGGAAAACAGTACACCTCTCTGAACAGTGTCTGGGAGGCTGTGGTTGCTGCTGCACTCAATGTTGATGGTGAACAGATCAAAACACCGACAGAATCCATGGATGGCAGGCTTTTGAGTGTCCTTGCAAAGAAAGGTGGCTATATTGGTCACTGATTTGTTTTTGTTTTGTTTTTGAATGTCAGAAATGTATATTTGTGAATGTTGAGATGTTATATTGGTTTCACTGGTAAAAATAAATAATTGAAATGGGTATATATTTGTTGTTTGTTAAGTTGCCTAATAATTATGCACAGTAATAGTCACCTGCACACACAGATATCCCCCTAAAATAGCTATAACTAAAAACAAACTAAAAACTACTTCCAAAACTATTCAGCTTTGATATTAATGAGTTTTTTGGGTTCATTGAGAACATGGTTGTTGTTCAATAATAAAATTAATCCTCAAAAATACAACTTGCCTAATAATTCTGCACTCCCTGTATTTATTTTTATATATATATATATATATCCGGAAAAGAAGCACACTCCACAGGTCTTGCATATGATAAATGGTCACTTTTATTGTGAACGTTTTCGGTTTCAGAAAAACCGTCCTCAGACTAACAGTGAGACTCACTGTTAGTCTGAGGACGGTTTTTCTGAAACCGAAAACGTTCACAATAAAAGTGACCATTTTTCATATGCAAGACCTGTGGAGTGTGCTTCTTTTCCGGAGATATCTTAACTTTTTGTTGCACCCTGGGCTGTTGACATTATTTTTTCAGGAGTACACACTGTCTGGAAGTGTGTATGTATGTATATATATATATATATATATATATATATATATATATATATATATATATACATACATACATACATACATACATACATACATACATACATACATACATTGTGATAATATGACATACGTTTGCAGATAATCCTCTTTCTCGTATTTCCATGTAGTTTCAAACTTGGCAATAGTTAAATTAAAGCCAAAAGTAATGGGATTGGTAAATAAATAGAAAAGCAAGAATTCCAAAAGCATCGGAAAAACTTCTATCTACCCCTAGAGTTACAATGCTATATACCCAGCAGTTCATTCAAATTATATTATTTTTAGTATAAACAAATGTATTTATTTTATTAGGTGGTCTGGTCGTAATCATCGTGAAAAGATTGGAGTGCATGTTCGATTTGACCAGATGCTGAACATGGAACCTTATTGCTGTAAAGAATCTACTGCAACCCTAAGAGCCGACTGCTTTATTTATGACCTCTCTGCTGTAGTGATGCATCATGGAAAAGGATTTGGCTCTGGCCACTATACTGCCTTCTGCTACAACCCAGAAGGAGGTAGATGTGATTTTGTTTCTTTTTTTATTTCCTAACCTGTGATAGAAACAAAATGTTTGTTTTGGGGGGGGGGGGTTATACTGTGTTCCTTTCCTTTCTATGATACCCATGGTAAAGATAGTTGAGCTGAGTGATAGATTAGATAGTGGTAGATAACATAGTACCATAGTAGATGAGGTTGAAAAAAAGACAGAAATCCATAGAGTTCAACCTATACAAATCTTAATATACTTACAAAAAAGCTCCAGTTGAGCTTAAATGAATTCCATTAAAAAGGTGACCCATTTAACACAAGCAATCATATCCCTGAATTCTGTTTCTAGCCATGAATGTATCTAAACCTTTTTTAAATGGATTGAATGTAGTGTATTGGCATTTCCTACCTCCTCAGGTAATGAATTCCACAATTTTAATGCTCTTCCAGTATAAAAAACATTTACGTTGCAGGAGACTAACTCTCCTTTTCTCCAGTTCTTGAATATATTTATATTAAAGGGACACTGAACCCAATTTTTTTATTTCGTGATTCAGATAGAGCATGCAATTTTAAGCAACTTTCTAATTTACTCCTATTATCAATTTTTCTTCGTTCTTTTGCTATCTTTATTTGAAAAAGAAGGCATCTAAGCTTTTATTATTATTATTCAGAACTCTGGACAGCACTTTTTATTGATGGATGAATTATCCACCAATCAGCAAGAACAACCCAGGTTGTTCACCAAAAATGGGCCGGCATCTAAACTTACATTCTTGTATTTCAAATAAAGATACGAAGAGAATGAAGAAAATTTGATAATAGGAGTGAATTAGAAAGTTGCTTAAAATGTCATGCTCTATCTGAATCACAAAAGAAAAAATTTGGGTTCAGTGTCCCTTTAAGTAATCATGTCCCCTCTCAAGTGCCTTTTAAGTCTGCAATGTCTATTTTTGATATTGGTCCCCAGAACTGCACTCCATACTCAAGGTGAGGTCTTACCAGAGTTTTATATAGTGACAGAAGTATGCTTTTCTCCCTTGCATCAATGCCTCTTTTAATACATGCTAGTGTCTTATTAGCCTTAGAAAGCTACTGCCCTGCATTGTGCACTCATCTTTAGCTTGCTATCTATTACTACTCCCAAATCCCTTTCCTCCTCTATTTGGCTAAGTCTAGTCCCATTAAAATAATAGGGTGCCTGCTTATTTTAACTTCCAAAATGTAGAACCTTGCATTTTTCAGTATTAAATCTAATTTTCCAATTACTTGCCCATTTTTCTATTTATTTATTTTTATAGATCCCCTTGTAAAGCAAGTTCATCCTGCCCTGACCTAATGACCTTACACAACTTTGTATCATCTGCAAAAATAGAGATGTTGCTATTTAATCCTTGCTCCAAGTAATTAATACAAATATTAAAAAGAAAAGGGCCGAGTACTGTTCCCTGGTGGACTCAACTGATTACCTTTGTCCAATCTGAGTATGATCCATTTACTACTACACATTGCTCCCTGTCTTTTATCCAGTTATTTATCCATGAGCTAACATTTTCAGCTATTCCCAGTTCCTTTATTTTGTACATTAAACTCTCATGTGGCACTGTATCAAACGCCTTTGCAAAAACATCAACTGATTCTCCGTTATCTATATTTTTACTTGCTTCCTCGTATAATCTAATTAGATTAGTTTGACATGATCTATTTCTCATAAACCATGCTGATTTGAACTCATAATCTTGTTTACATGAATATACTCATCAATATAATCCCTTTAAGTATCTCCCCCACTATTGATGTCCATAGTGATAGATTACCTGGCTTTAGACTTTACCCAAATATTCCTCCCAGCAACCTTGATATTCTTAGCACCATTTACCACATTGATTGGAAATATGCTTGTGTATAAGGCCAAATGATTTGAGGACAATGATCTAATCCCCCCCCCCCCTTCAACACACACACACTTTTTGTCAGTAGTGTTTATTCCTTTTCCATTATTTACATGTGTGCATGGACAAACAACGGACATATGCATTGACATGAGGTTATCTGTGAACATGTTTGGTGCACATCAAGCAAGTTCCAGGAATGGAATGAAATGTGTAAAATTAAAACATTGTATGATTACAGGTACTAGAGAAATGGAGAGGGTAAAAATAGAGCAAAACATGATCTCTCTCATAATAAAGAAATATTTTGTCTAAAATTATAAAACTTCACCGAGAACTAAAGGGTCCTTGCATTACCAATAAACCATCATCTTGATTCACCATAGTAAAGTTGAATAAGATAAATAAATATGTATGAAGTTAACACCATTAGGTAAAACTTCAATGATCTCATGCAAAAACATATTTTCTTTATACACATTGTTATCTTTCTTTTGAAACTTTGATGTAAGAGCCATTTATTACTTTTTGGTGGCTTACAAATTACACGTGCATGTAATTATTTTCCAAAATGTAACTCACACCCTTAGTACACAATTTGTGTTCAAATGTTGGTAGTTTAAAATATAACATTTTAAGTAAAACAGAAGAGTTTGATTTGAGTCTCAGAAAACTGTTGAATGAGGACATCATTTCAGGTATTTCAAATCTTTGTCTGGCTTAGTAGGACTGTGGTCTCACAACATTGAAGGAAACTTAAATATTCTTATTATTAATACAATGTTTGCTTTGCTTATAATTTATCAGAAGGCATTTGTTTAATGAGCAATTATAGTGAAAAAGCTATATGCTCCTTTTCATTAGAGCTTTTATCACTGTCAATCCTGCATATCTGTGTGTTTAATCCCCCTGTATGAAACACATGAACTGCTGGTCTTGAGTGGAAACTGCCTCTAAATTGCTACTATAATGATCCTTGAAGATCCTTAGATTACTTTGCCAAGATCATAGTTTATCAACTATGTTTATAAATGTTAAAAATATTTTGTACCACAAAACGTGCCAAAAAATATGATTGAAAGTCAAATCTTTGTCACGAACAACAATAAAATAATCTTTATGACACACACACATACTCAGTGCCATTTCAGTGCCTATAACCTGTCACATTGTCTTTCTTACAGGGTTCTGGGTGCATTGCAATGACTCTAAACTTCATACTTGCACTGTGGAAGAGGTCTGCAAGGCACAAGCGTATATCTTATTCTACACCCAGAGAGTAACTCAGGAGAATGGATATTTGTCTACCAAACTTTCATCTGGAAGTCCACCGTCCACACCATGCTGAAATACCTATTATCCCACGGATATTGAACGTACATGTTGTTTAGGCAGTTTGTCTGTTATGTTCCACAAGTGGATGCCAGTCTTCCCTTGTTTTTGTATATATTTTTGTCTTAGTCCTTCAGTACAGAAGAAGTAAATGGAGACAAATGAGCAGTCCTCTGTAGTGTGACATATTTTCTCCTATGCAGATCTGTTGATCTGTGTAAAAAAAAAAAAAAATTATATATATATATATATATATATATATATATATATATATATATATATATATATATATATATATATATATATATATATATAAAATTTCATTCTCAGGACTAAGACTACTTTGTTTCTAGAAAAAAAGCTTCTGTATGCTCCAAGATTGTATGAAAGGGTTTCTCATTGATAATTGTACATTTTGTTTATACTTTTGTATGGAATTAAGCACTCAAAATAGAATAAAATGATTTTAACATTTTGTATATTGGCAATGGATAACTTTAAAATGGTTTCTACCAAGCTATATTTTTTACTGTTCCCATGTGTTTTTTTCTAGTTTTTACCTCAGGCTAATTTTTAGCATTGTGATATATTGATGACATTTTTAATACATCCTATGTTGTTTTGTAACTTTACTGTGCACCTGTCTGTTTTGTATGGTCTTCATTTTACTCCTTTGTTGTAGAGTTATAACGGAGGTAATTCCATTCCCAGAGGTTGTAGTGAGCTAAAGAAATAATAAACTTTGAAGGGACATTTACACATGGATTGAAATAATGATGAAGTGGGGTAATTCTAACATGACGTGAGTTTTTCTTCTTTCAAAAGAGATGTATTAAACAGAAATGTTTAAAACTTAAAATGTGCAAAGGAGCTAAACACAACACACTCTGAAGTCACAGAGAACCACGGGAGATGAGCAAATTAGCATTTTTCTGTAATTTGAAGGGACAGTGTACTGTAATATTTTCTTCACTTTTAATGTGATCCATTTTAACTGCTGGAGTGGTTTAAATTGTTAAGCTTAAGTTTGCCATTTGAAATATCTGCATTTCGTCTTGAAACTACACTAAACATTTTAGTACTATAGTAATGTTTACAGAAAACTAATGTAAACATAAGGTAACAGAAAAAACATAATTTATGTAAGAACTTACCTGATAAATGCATTTCTTTCATAGTGGCAAGAGTCTATGAGCTAGTGACGTATGGGATATACAGTCCTACCAGAAGGGGGCAAAGTTTCCCAAACCTCAAAATGCTTATAAATACACTTCCCACCTCACTCATACCTTAGTTTAATGTATAGCCAAGAAGTGATGTGTATAAAAAGTAGTAAAAAGCATACAAAAAGAGGAACTGAAAAAAATATTGTGCTTTATACAAAAAAAATCATAACCACAAAAAATAGGGTGGGTCTCATGGACTCTTGCCACTATTAAAGAAATTAATTTATCAGGTAAGTTCTTACATAAATTTTGTTTTCTTTCATGTAAGTGGCAAGAATCCATGAGCTAGTGACGTATGGGATATAATACCCAAGATCTGGAAGTCCACGAGTCACAAGAGAGGGAGGGAAAAAAATAAAAACAGCTATTTCTCCAACATAGGTGTGTCCGGTCCACGGCGTCATCCTTACTTGTGGGATATTCTCTTCCCCAACAGGAAATGGCAAAGAGCCCAGCAAAGCTGGTCACATGATCCCTCCTAGGCTCCGCCTACCCCAGTCATTCTCTTTGCCGTTGTACAGGCAACATCTCCACGGAGATGGCTTAGAGTTTTTTAGTGTTTAACTGTAGTTTTTTCATTATTCAATCAAGAGTTTGTTATTTTCAAATAGTGCTGGTACGTACTATTTACTCAGAAACAGAAAAGAGATGAAGAATTCTGTTTGTATGAGGAAAATGATTTTAGCAACCGTAACTAAAATCCATGGCTGTTCCACACAGGACTGTTGAGAGCAATTAACTTCAGTTGGGGGAACAGTTTGCAGTCCCTTACTGCTTGAGGTATGACACATTCTAACAAGACGATGTAATGCTGGAAGCTGTCATTTTCCCTATGGGATCCGGTAAGCCATGTTTATTACGATTGTAAATAAGGGCTTCACAAGGGCTTATTTAAACTGTAGACTTTTTCTGGGCTAAATCGATTGATTATTAACACATATTTAGCCTTGAGGAATCATTTTATCTGGGTATTTTGATATAATAATATCGGCAGGCACTGTTTTAGACACCTTATTCTTTAGGGGCTTTCCCAAAGCATAGGCAGAGTCTCATTTTCGCGCCGGTGTTGCGCACTTGTTTTTGAGAGGCATGGCATGCAGTCGCATGTGAGAGGAGCTCTGATACTTATAAAAGACTTCTGAAGGCGTCATTTGGTATCGTATTCCCCTTTGGGTTTGGTTGGGTCTCAGCAAAGCAGATACCAGGGACTGTAAAGGGGTTTAAAGCTTAAAACGGCTCCGGTTCCGTTATTTTAAGGGTTAAAGCTTCCAAAATTGGTGTGCAATATTTTCAAGGCTTTAAGACGCTGTGGTGAAAATTTGGTGAATTTTGAACAATTCCTTCATGTTTTTTCGCAATTGCAGTAATAAAGTGTGTTCAGTTTAAAATTTAAAGTGACAGTAACGGTTTTATTTTAAAACGTTTTTTTGTACTTTCTGATCAAGTTTATGCCTGTTTAACATGTCTGAACTACCAGATAGACTGTGTTCTGAATGTGGGGAAGCCAGAATTCCTATTCATTTAAATAAATGTGATTTATGTGATAATGACAATGATGCCCAAGATGATTCCTCAAGTGAGGGGAGTAAGCATGGTACTGCATCATTCCCTCCTTCGTCTACACGAGTCTTGCCCACTCAGGAGGCCCCTAGTACATCTAGCGCGCCAATACTCCTTACTATGCAACAATTAACGGCTGTAATGGATAATTCTGTCAAAAACATTTTAGCCAAAATTAACCCTTGTCAGCGTAAGCGTGGCTGCTCTGTTTTAGTTACTGAAGAGCATGACGACGCTGATATTAATATCTCTGAAGGGCCCCTAACCCAATCTGAGGGGGCCAGGGAGGTTTTGTCTGAGGGAGAAATTACTGATTTAGGGAACATTTCTCAGCAGGCTGAATCTGATGTGATTACATTTCAATTTAAATTGGAACATCTCCGCATTTTGCTTAAGGAGGTATTATCCACTCTGGATGATTGTGAAAATTTAGTCATCCCAGAGAAACTATGTAAAATGGACAAGTTCCTAGAGGTGCCGGGGCTCCCAGAAGCTTTTCCTATACCCAAGCGGGTGGCGGACATTGTTAATAAAGAATGGGAAAGGCCCGGTATTCCTTTCGTCCCTCCCCCCATATTTAAAAAATTGTTTCCTATGGTCGACCCCAGAAAGGACTTATGGCAGTCAGTCCCCAAGGTCGAGGGAGCGGTTTCTACTTTAAACAAACGCACCACTATTCCCATAGAGGATAGTTGTGCTTTCAAAGATCCTATGGATAAAAAATTAGAAGGTTTGCTTAAAAAGATGTTTGTTCAGCAGGGTTACCTTCTACAACCCATTTCATGCATTGTCCCTGTCACTACTGCCGCATATTTCTGGTTTGATGAACTGCTTAAGGTGCTCGATAGTGACTCTCCTCCTTATGAGGAGATTATGGACAGAATCAATGCTCTCAAATTGGCTAATTCTTTCACTCTAGACGCCTCTTTGCAATTGGCTAAGTTAGCGGCTAAGAACTCTGGGTTTGCTATTGTGGCGCGCAGAGCGCTTTGGTTGAAATCTTGGTCGGCTGATGCGTCTTCCAAGAACAAGCTACTAAACATTCCTTTCAAGGGGAAAACGCTGTTTGGTCCTGACTTGAAAGAGATTATCTCTGATATCACTGGGGGTAAGGGCCACGCCCTTCCTCAGGATCGGCCCTTCAAGGCAAAAAATAGACCTAATTTTCGTCCCTTTCGTAAAAACGGACCAGCCCAAGGTGCTACGTCCTCTAAGCAAGAGGGTAATACTTCTCAGGCCAAGCCAGCTTGGAGACCAATGCAAGGCTGGAACAAGGGAAAGCAGGCCAAGAAACCTGCCACTGCTACCAAGACAGCATGAAATATTGGCCCCCGATCCGGGACCGGATCTGGTGGGGGGCAGACTCTCTCTCTTCGCTCAGGCTTGGGCAAGAGATGTTCTGGATCCTTGGGCGCTAGAAATAGTCTCCCAGGGTTATCTTCTGGAATTCAAGGGACTTCCCCCAAGGGGGAGGTTCCACAGGTCGCAGTTGTCTTCAGACCACATAAAAAGACAGGCGTTCTTACTTTGTGTAGAAGACCTGTTAAAAATGGGAGTGATTCATCCTGTTCCATTAAGAGAACAAGGGATGGGGTTCTACTCCAATCTGTTCATAGTTCCCAAAAAAGAGGGAACGTTCAGACCAATCCTAGATCTCAAGATCTTAAACAAATTTCTCAAGGTCCCATCGTTCAAGATGGAAACCATTCGAACTATCCTTCCTTCCATCCAGGAAGGTCAATTCATGACCACGGTGGATTTAAAGGATGCGTATCTACATATTCCTATCCACAAGGAACATCATCGGTTCCTAAGGTTTGCATTCCTGGACAAACATTACCAGTTCGTGGCGCTTCCTTTCGGATTAGCCACTGCTCCAAGGATTTTCACAAAGGTACTAGGGTCCCTTCTAGCGGTGCTAAGACCAAGGGGCATTGCAGTAGTACCTTACCTGGACGACATTCTGATTCAAGCGTCGTCCCTTCCTCAAGCAAAGGCTCACACGGACATTGTCCTGGCCTTTCTCAGATCTCACGGCTGGAAAGTGAACGTGGAAAAGAGTTCTCTATCCCCGTCAACAAGGGTTCCCTTCTTGGGAACAATTATAGACTCCTTAGAAATGAGGATCTTTCTAACAGAGGCCAGAAAAACAAAGCTTCTGGACTCTTGTCGGATTCTTCATTCCGTTCCTCTTCCTTCCATAGCTCAGTGCATGGAAGTGATCGGGTTGATGGTGGCGGCGATGGACATAGTTCCTTTTGCGCGCATTCATCTAAGACCATTACAACTGTGCATGCTCAGTCAGTGGAATGGGGACTATACAGACTTGTCTCCGAAGATACAAGTAAATCAGAGAACCAGAGACTCACTCCGTTGGTGGCTGTCCCTGGACAATCTGTCTCAAGGGATGATGTTCCACAGACCAGAGTGGGTCATTGTCACGACCGACGCCAGTCTGATAGGCTGGGGCGCGGTCTGGGGATCCCTGAAAGCTCAGGGTCTTTGGTCTCGGGAAGAATCTCTTCTACCGATAAATATTCTGGAACTGAGAGCGATATTCAATGCTCTCCAGGCCTGGCCCCAGCTTGCGAGGACCAGGTTCATACGGTTTCAATCAGACAACATGACGACTGTTGCGTACATCAACCATCAGGGGGGAACAAGGAGTTCCCTAGCGATGGAAGAAGTAACCAAAATTATTCTTTGGGCGGAGTCTCACTCCTGCCACCTGTCTGCTATCCACATCCCAGGAGTGGAAAATTGGGAAGCGGATTTTCTGAGTCGGCAGACATTGCATCCGGGGGAGTGGGAACTCCATCCGGAAATCTTTGCCCAAGTCACTCACCTGTGGGGCATTCCAGACATGGATCTGATGGCCTCTCGTCAGAACTTCAAAGTTCCTTGCTACGGGGCCAGATCCAGGGATCCCAAGGCGGCTCTAGTGGATGCACTAGTAGCACCTTGGACCTTCAAACTAGCTTATGTGTTCCCGCCATTTCCTCTCATCCCCAGGCTGATAGCCAGGATCAAGCAGGAGAGGGCGTCGGTGATCTTGATAGCTCCTGCGTGGCCACGCAGGACTTGGTATGCAGATCTGGTGAATATGTCATCGGCTCCACCTTGGAAGCTACCTTTGAGACGAGACCTTCTTGTTCAGGGTCCGTTCGAACATCCGAATCTGGTTTCACTCCAGCTGACTGCTTGGAGATTGAACGCTTGATTTTATCGAAGCGAGGATTCTCAGATTCTGTTATCGATACTCTTGTTCAGGCCAGAAAGCCTGTGACTAGAAAGATTTACCATAAAATTTGGAAAAAATATATCTGTTGGTGTGAATCTAAAGGATTCCCTTGGGACAAGGTTAAGATTCCTAGGATTCTATCCTTCCTTCAAGAAGGATTGGAAAAAGGATTATCTGCAAGTTCCCTGAAGGGACAGATTTCTGCCTTGTCGGTATTACTTCACAAAAAGCTGGCAGCTGTGCCAGATGTTCAAGCCTTTGTTCAGGCTCTGGTTAGAATCAAGCCTGTTTACAAACCTTTGACTCCTCCTTGGAGTCTCAATTTAGTTCTTTCAGTTCTTCAGGGGGTTCCGTTTGAACCCTTACATTCCGTTGATATTAAGTTATTATCTTGGAAAGTTTTGTTTTTAGTTGCGATTTCTTCTGCTAGAAGAGTCTCAGAATTATCTGCTCTGCAGTGTTCTCCTCCTTATCTGGTGTTCCATGCAGATAAGGTGGTTTTACGTACTAAACCTGGTTTTCTTCCAAAAGTTGTTTCTAACAAAAACATTAACCAGGAGATTATCGTACCTTCTCTGTGTCCAAAACCAGTTTCAAAGAAGGAACGTTTGTTGCACAATTTGGATGTTGTTCGCGCTCTAAAATTCTATTTAGATGCTACAAAGGATTTTAGACAAACATCTTCCTTGTTTGTTGTTTATTCAGGTAAAAGGAGAGGTCAAAAAGCAACTTCTACCTCTCTCTCCTTTTGGATTAAAAGCATCATCAGATTGGCTTACGAGACTGCCGGACGGCAGCCTCCCGAAAGAATCACAGCTCATTCCACTAGGGCTGTGGCTTCCACATGGGCCTTCAAGAACGAGGCTTCTGTTGATCAGATATGTAGGGCAGCGACTTGGTCTTCACTGCACACTTTTACCAAATTTTACAAGTTTGATACTTTTGCTTCTTCTGAGGCTATTTTTGGGAGAAAGGTTTTGCAAGCCGTGGTGCCTTCCATTTAGGTGACCTGATTTGCTCCCTCCCTTCATCCGTGTCCTAAAGCTTTGGTATTGGTTCCCACAAGTAAGGATGACGCCGTGGACCGGACACACCTATGTTGGAGAAAACAGAATTTATGTTTACCTGATAAATTTCTTTCTCCAACGGTGTGTCCGGTCCACGGCCCGCCCTGGTTTTTTTAATCAGGTCTGATATTTTATTTTCTTTAACTACAGTCACCACGGTACCATATGGTTTCTCCTATGCATATATTCCTCCTTAACGTCGGTCGAATGACTGGGGTAGGCGGAGCCTAGGAGGGATCATGTGACCAGCTTTGCTGGGCTCTTTGCCATTTCCTGTTGGGGAAGAGAATATCCCACAAGTAAGGATGACGCCGTGGACCGGACACACCGTTGGAGAAAGAAATTTATCAGGTAAACATAAATTCTGTTTTTCGCTGAGAAATTAAATCCCCCAAAATAATGACGTTTTCTTAAAAATGTCAAAAAAACCTCAAATCAAAGGCATTAGAATCAAGCTAAGACAACTGTCTGAAGAACCTTTCTACCAAAGGCTGCTTCCTAAGAAGCAAACACATCAAAATGGTAAAATTTAGAAAAAGTATGCAAAGAAGACCAAGTTGCTGCTTTGCAAATTTGATCAACTGAAGCTTCATTCTTGAGAGCCCAAGAAGTGGCAACTGTTCCAGTAGAAGGAGCTGTAAATCTCAGAGGCAGAGACTGCCCTGCCTCCAAATAAGCTTTGTGAATCAAAAGTCTCAACCAAAAAGCCAGAGAAATAACAGCAGTTTTAAGACCTTTCCTGGAGCCAGAAACAATAACAAATAGACTAGAAGTCTTTCTGAAATCTTAAGTAGCCTCAACATAATATTTCAAAGCTCTAACCACATCCAAAGAATGTAAAGACCCTTCAAGAGTATTCTTAGGATTAGGATACAAAAAAGTTACAACAATTTCCTTATTGATGTTGTTAGAATTCAAAACTTTAGACAAAAATGTAAATGAAGTCCACAAAACAGCTTTATCTTGATGGAAAATCAAATAAAGAGACTGACGAGAGAGCAGACAACACAGAATGAGATAGCCAAAAGAAATAACATTTTCCAAGAAAGTAATTTAATGTCCACAGAATACATAAGCTCAAAAGGAGAAGCCTGTAAAATCTTCAAAACCAAAATTGAGACTCCAAGGTGGAGATATAGATTTAATAACAGGGTTGATATGAGTCAAAGCCTGAACAAAACAGTGAATATCAGGAGGTTTAGCAATATTTCTATGAAATAAGACAGAGCAGAAATTTGTCCTTACATAGTATTTGCAGACAAAACCTTTATCCAAACCATCCTGAAGAAACTGTAAAATCCTAAGAATTCTAAAAGAATGCCAAGAATAATCATGAGTTGAACATAATTAAATGTATAGGTTTTTCAAATCCGAAAATAAATTCTCCTTGAAAGAGACTTACAAGCCTGTATCATAGTGCTAATAACTGAGTCAGAGAAACCTCTATGACTAATCACTTAAGCGTTCAATTTCCATGCCTTCAAATTTAGAGTTTTGAGATCCTGATGGAAAAATGACCCCTTAAACAAAAGGCCTGGTCTTAAAGGAAGTGGCTAAGGCTGGCAGCTAGACATCCTGACAAGGTCCGCATACCAAAACCTGAGAGGCCAAGGTGGTGCATAAGATCGTTCCATTATAATCTTGGAGATCACCCTTGGAAAAAGAACCAGAGACGGAAAAATGTAGGCAGGTTTATAAAAACCAAGGAACTGCTAGAGCATCCACCATCTCCGCCTGAGGATCCTTGGACCTGGAAAGGTATCTGGAAAGCTTCTTGTTTAGACGAGAGACCATCACATCTATTTCTGGAAGACCCCACATCTGTATAAGATACAAAAACATCTGGATGGAGAGCACTCCCCCGGATATAAAGTCTGATGGCTGAAATTATCTCCTTCCCAATTGTCTACACCTGGGATATGAATTACAGAAATTAGACAAGAGTTGGATTTCGTCCAAGAAAGTATCCAAGGTACTTTCTCCATAACTGAAGGACTGCAAGTCCCTCCTTGATGATTGGCATACGCCACTGTTGTGATATTGTCTGTTTTAAAAACAAATGTAAAAATTGTCTCTTCAATAGAGGCCATGCCTAAAGAGCCCTGAAAATAGCATGGAGGTCTAAAATAAAGATTGATAACCTCGCCTCGTGATGTTTCCAAACCCCTAGTGCTGTCAGACTCTTGACAGCTCCCCCACCTGAAAAACTTGCTTCTGTTGAGAATACAGTCCAGGTAGGACAAACAAATGAGGCCACCTGAACAATTAGGTGATAGTCCAACCACCAAATCAGAGAGAAAAGAGTGTTGGGATTTAAGTATATTAGTTGTGATATCTGAAAATAATCCCTGCACCTATGATGCAATATGCAAAGCTATAGAGAGCTCAAACGAAAACAAGTAAAGAGGATCACACCTGATGCTGCAGTCATGGGACCTAAAACTTCCATGCACATAACTACTGAAGGAAATAATAGAGACTGAAGGTTTAGACAAACTAAAATTAACTTCATTTGTCTCTAGTCTATCAGAGAAAGAATCATAGACACAATCTTATCTGGAAACCTTAAAAGGTGACCCTTGTCTAAGGAATCAAGAAACTATTGTAATTGAACCTCCAACCATGTCTTGAAGAAACCACACTAGTTGTTTCAAGTGAGATTCTGCTAAATGAAAAGATTAAAGCTAGTACCAAAATATCATCCAAATAAGGTAACACCGCAATACCCTGCTCTCTGATTACAGATAGAAGGGCACCAATAATCTTTGAAAAGAATCTCTGAGCTGTCGCTAGCCCAAAAGTGCGAGCGACAAATTGGTAATGCTTATCTAGAAAAGAGAATCTCAGAAAACAATAATGGTCTGAATGAATTGGAATGTCAAAAAAAAAAGTGTCCTGTAAGTCTATTGTGGACATTAAGTGACCTTGCTGAACAGAAAGGCAGAATAGTCCTTAGTCACCATCTTGAAAGTTGGGACTCTTATAAAACGATTTAAAAAATTTCAAATCCAAAATTGGTCTAAACGAATTATTTCTTTGGAACAATGAATGGATTTGAACAGAAACCCAAACTCGGTTCCTGCAGATGAACTGGAGCCATCGCCCCTGAAAACTCTAATTCTGAAACACATTTCTGAAAAACCTGAGCTTTCACAGGCTCTGTAAACAAATGAGAGCAAAAGAGGGAGAGACTTAATATAACAAATTTTTGGCGCCAATAATGATGCAAATGCAGAGAAAAAAACTTTTGCCACCAAAGTTAACAAGAAATGACATGACTCACATCATAAGAAGCGCAACTTCGTACCAAACAAAAATTTGTGTCAACAAAGACGCAAGAAATGACGTGACTCACGTCATAATAAACGCAACCTCCACGCCAAAAATATTCGCCCCAAGAATGACGAAATAAATAGAAGCATTTCTCCCAAAAACATATTTTCCATACTGAAACTGTTAGACTGCAGGGAAATAAACAGACCTGACTCATGGTATGTATGTATGTATATATATATATATATATATATATATATATATGCAATATATATTAAAACTTTAAAATATAAAGTGCCAAACATAGCTGAGAGTGTCTTAAAAAAATAATATATACTTACCTGAAGACACCCATCCACATATAGCAGACTGCCAAACCAGTACTGAAACATATCAGCAGAGGTAATGGTAGAGGAATATAATGTCATTCTGTAAAGGGAGGTGGCAGATGAATCCCCACAACCGAATTTACAGAGAGCCTTAGAATAGATTTCCCATAGGTGAAAACATGGCATCATCAGGCAATACTGCCTTCACATCCCTCAGACAAACACTGTACTTTGAGAGGAATTGGGCTTCAAAATGCTTAGAAGCGCCTTTCACAGAAGCACGACTTGCTTCACCATCCTTTAACGAAGGCAAAGTTTGTAAAACTAAGGTATGAGTGAGGTGTATTTATAGGCATTTTGAGGTTTGGGAAACTTTGCCCCCTCCTGGTAGGTATGTATATCCCATACGTCACTAGCTCATGGACTCTTGCCACTTACATGAAAGAAAAAAAAACAACAACCTTCCAAAGGGTGTTCCTGAATCGGCTTTAAATACAATTAACTTGTATCTATTCCTTGCCTGAGTACACTGTCCCATTGTCTGAATACTGGATCCTTAAAACAGAGAGCAAATAGCAAACTTTACAAGCATAATCTTGCCACGTGCACTATTGTGCAACGCTTTAGGCAGGTGATAAACAATGCTGAAAAGTAAGAATGCTTTAATAAAAATGTTTTATTAATTTATTTTTTATCAATTAACAAAATAAAAGTGAGTGAAAAAAAAGAAAAACCTAAATTTAAATCAATATTTGTTGAGACCGTCCTATAACTTTAAAACGGCATCAATTCTTTTAGATACACTAACATCTTGGAAAACTAACCACAGTTCTTGCATGGATTTAGGCAGCCTCAGTGGCTTATGTCTCTTTATGTAATCCCAGACAGTACTCTGTGGGGGCCATACCTTCACTTCCAGGACTCCTGTTCTTCTTTACGCTGAGGATAGTTCTTAATGACTGGTTGTATGTTTGCTGTCGTTGTCATGCTGCAGTATAAATCTGGGGCCAATAAGATTCCTCCCTGATGGTATTGCATGATGGATACGTATCTGTCTGTACTTCTCAGCATTAAGGAGACCATTAACTCAGAAAAAAATCCCCAACTCCATTTGCAGAAATGCAGCCCCAAATTTGCAAGGAATCTCCAATATGCTTAACGGTTGCCTGCAGACACTCATTTTTGTACCAGCATCTGGATGGCAAAAGAGCAGTGTTGCTAGGAAACCCCCTATCTGCTAGTTGCAATATGTTTATTGCCCATGTTCAGTAGAGGACTTTTGCTGCAAAAATCATGTGATAATTGAACCTAAGTTCTTAAATGATAGCTCTGTTATCTAACTGTGGGCAGTGTCTTATTTTGTATCTAAGCCTCTGTAGATTGCCCCATTTTCTTTCCAATTGGCATGGAGAGTCCACAAATCCATTTTAATTACTAGTGGGAATTCAACTCCTGGCCAGCAGGAGGAGGCAAAGAACACCCCAGCCTTATATCAGTTGTGTTGAGAGACTTGCATTTTAGCCAATCAGTTCTGACTCCTAGGTAACTCCACGGGCGTGAGCACAATGTTATCTATATGACATACATGAACTAATACCCTCTAGTTGTGAGAATAATACAAAATGCATTCAAATAGGCAGCCTTCAAGGGCTAAGAAATTTGCATATGAGCCTCCTAGGTTTAGCTTTCAACTAAGCATACCAAGAGAACAAAGCAAATTTGATGATAAAAATTTTTTTATGCTTACCTGATAAATTTCTTTCTTTCCGGACATGGAGAGTCCACAACGTCATTCCAATTACTAGTGGGACATCCACTTCGGGCCAGCAGGAGGTGGCAAAGAGCACCACAGCAAAGCTGTTAAGTGTCACTTCCCTTACCCATAACCCAAAGTCATTCAGACAAAGGGAAATGGAAAAAGAAGATAACAAAAATGTGTAGAGGTGGCTGAGGTTTAGTAAAAAATTACAGTCTAATCTAAAGGGTGGGATTGTGGACTCTCCATGTACGGAAAGAAATTTATCAGGTAAGCATACATTTTGTTTTCTTTCCTAAGACATTGAGAGTCCACAACGTCATTCCAATTACTAGTGGGAACCAATACCCAAGCTAGAGGACACGGAATGAACAGGGAGGGAGAATAAGACAGGCGGACCTAAACAGAAGGCACCACTGCTTGAAGAACCTTTCTCCCAAAGGAAGCCTTTAGCCGAGGCAAAAGTATCAAATTTGGAAAAAGTATGCCGAGAGGACCAAGTTGCAGTTATTATTTTTTTAACTTACAGGGATTATCAGAGTTTACATTGAAAAGGAAAAGCAAAGTTTATATTGAAAAGGAAACGCAAAGTCATTTAACTCATAAGTATATTACCATCATTCATATGGATACAGTCATAAGGAGGATTATTTATTAATATCACTGAGACTTTCACCTGGATTTCACACATATTACTTTCACCTGGATTTTATATACACGGATTCTACTATTTTTTAATTGATTTAACATTTTTTACACATTTTTTAAACACTTTTTTTCACGTTTTTTTCTTTTCTCCAACATAGGTGTGTCCGGTCCACGGCGTCATCCTTACTTGTGGGATATTCTCTTCCCCAACAGGAAATGGCAAAGAGCCCAGCAAAGCTGGTCACATGATCCCTCCTAGGCTCCGCCTACCCCAGTCATTCTCTTTGCCGTTGTACAGGCAACATCTCCACGGAGATGGCTTAGAGTTTTTTAGTGTTTAACTGTAGTTTTTATTATTCAATCAAGAGTTTGTTATTTTAAAATAGTGCTGGTATGTACTATTTACTCTGAAACAGAAAAGAGATGAAGATTTCTGTTTGTATGAGGAAAATGATTTTAGCAACCGTTACTAAAATCCATGGCTGTTCCACACAGGACTGTTGAGAGGAATTAACTTCAGTTGGGGGAACAGTGAGCAGTCTTTTGCTGCTTGAGGTATGACACATTCTAACAAGACGATGTAATGCTGGAAGCTGTCATTTTCCCTATGGGATCCGGTAAGCCATTTTTATTCAGACAGTAAATAAGGGCTTCACAAGGGCTTATTAAGACTGTAGACATTTTCTGGGCTAAATCGATTCATATATTACACATATTTAGCCTTGAGGAATCATTTAATCTGGGTATTTTTGTTAAATAATATCGGCAGGCACTGTTTTAGACACCTTATTCTCTAGGGGCTTTCCCTAATCATAGGCAGAGCCTCATTTTCGCGCCGGTATTGCGCACTTGTTTTTGAGAAGCATGACATGCAGTCGCATGTGTGAGGAGCTCTGATACATAGAAAAGACTTTCTGAAGGCGTCATTTGGTATCGTATTCCCCTTTGGACTTGGTTGGGTCTCAGCAAAGCAGATACCAGGGACTTTAAAGGGGTTAAAGTTAAAAACGGCTCCGGTTCCGTTATTTTAAGGGTTAAAGCTTCCAAATTTGGTGTGCAATACTTTTAAGGCTTTAAGACACTGTGGTGAAATTTTGGTGAATTTTGAACAATTCCTTCATACTTTTTCGCAATTGCAGTAATAAAGTGTGTTCAGTTTAAAATTTAAAGTGACAGTAACGGTTTTATTTTAAAACGTTTTTTGTACTTTGTTATCAAGTTTATGCCTGTTTAACATGTCTGAACTACCAGATAGACTGTGTTCTGAATGTGGGGAAGCCAAGGTTCCTTCTCATTTAAATAAATGTGATTTATGTGACACTGAAAATGATGCCCAAGATGATTCCTCAAGTGAGGGGAGTAAGCATGGTACTGCATCATTCCCTCCTTCGTCTACACGAGTCTTGCCCACTCAGGAGGCCCCTAGTACATCTAGCGCGCCAATACTCCTTACTATGCAACAATTAACGGCTGTAATGGATAATTCTATCAAAAACATTTTAGCCAAAATGCCCACTTATCAGCGTAAGCGCGACTGCTCTGTTTTAGATACTGAAGAGCATGAGGACGCTGATGATAATGGTTCTGAAATGCTCCTACACCAGTCTGAGGGGGCCAGGGAGGTTTTGTCTGAGGGAGAAATTTCAGATTCAGGGAAAATTTCTCAACAAGCTGAACCCGATGTGATTACATTTAAATTTAAGTTGGAACATCTCCGCGCTCTGCTTAAGGAGGTATTATCCACTCTGGATGATTGTGAGAATTTGATCATCCCAGAGAAACTATGTAAAATGGACAAGTTCCTAGAGGTCCCGGGGCTCCCAGAAGCTTTTCCTATACCCAAGCGGGTGGCGGACATTGTAAATAAAGAATGGGAAAGGCCCGGTATACCTTTCGTCCCTCCCCCCATATTTAAAAAATTGTTTCCTATGGTCGACCCTAGAAAGGACTTATGGCAGACTGTCCCCAAGGTCGAGGGAGCGGTTTCTACTTTAAACAAACGCACCACTATACCCATAGAAGATAGTTGTGCTTTCAAAGATCCTATGGATAAAAAATTAGAAGGTTTGCTTAAGAAGATGTTTGTTCAGCAAGGTTACCTTCTACAACCAATTTCATGCATTGTCCCTGTCACTACAGCCGCGTGTTTCTGGTTCGATGAGCTAGTAAAGGCGATCGATAGTGATTCTCCTCCTTATGAGGAGATTATGGACAGAATCCGTGCTCTCAAATTGGCTAATTCTTTCACCCTAGACGCCACTTTGCAATTGGCTAGGTTAGCGGCGAAGAATTCTGGGTTTGCTATTGTGGCGCGTAGAGCGCTTTGGTTGAAATCTTGGTCAGCGGATGCGTCTTCCAAGAACAAACTCCTTAACATTCCTTTCAAGGGGAAAACGCTGTTTGGCCCTGACTTGAAAGAGATTATCTCTGATATCACTGGGGGTAAGGGCCACGCCCTTCCTCAGGATAGGTCTTTCAAGGCCAAAAATAAACCTAATTTTCGTCCCTTTCGTAGAAACGGACCAGCCCCAAGTGCTACGTCCTCTAAGCAAGAGGGTAATACTTCTCAAGCCAAGCCAGCCTGGAGACCAATGCAAGGCTGGAACAAGGGAAAGCAGGCCAAGAAACCTGCCACTGCTACCAAGACAGCATGAAATGTCGGCCCCCGATCCGGGACCGGATCTGGTGGGGGGCAGACTCTCTCTCTTCGCTCAGACTTGGGCAAGAGATGTTCTGGATCCTTGGGCACTAGAAATAGTCTCCCAAGGTTATCTTCTGGAATTCAAGGGGCTTCCCCCAAGGGGGAGGTTCCACAGGTCTCAATTGTCTTCAGACCACATAAAGAGACAGGCATTCTTACATTGTGTAGAAGACCTGTTAAAAATGGGAGTGATTCATCCTGTTCCATTAGGAGAACAAGGGATGGGGTTCTACTCCAATCTGTTCATAGTTCCCAAAAAAGAGGGAACGTTCAGACCAATCTTAGGTCTCAAGATCTTAAACAAGTTTCTCAAGGTTCCATCGTTCAAAATGGAAACCATTCGAACAATTCTTCCTTCCATCCAGGAAGGTCAATTCATGACCACGGTGGATTTAAAGGATGCGTATCTACATATTCCTATCCACAAGGAACATCATCGGTTCCTAAGGTTCGCATTCCTGGACAAGCATTACCAGTTCGTGGCGCTTCCTTTCTAATTAGCCACTGCTCCAAGGATTTTCACAAAGGTACTAGGGTCCCTTCTAGCGGTGCTAAGACCAAGGGGCATTGCAGTAGTACCTTACTTGGACGACATTCTGATTCAAGCGTCGTCCCTTCCTCAAGCAAAGGCTCACACGGACATAGTCCTGGCCTTCCTCAGATCTCACGGATGGAAAGTGAACGTGGAAAAGAGTTCTCTATCTCCGTCGACAAGGGTTCCCTTCTTGGGAACAATAATAGACTCCTTAGAAATGAGGATTTTTCTGACAGAGGCCAGAAAAACAAAACTTCTAAACTCTTGTCAAACACTTCATTCCGTTCCTCTTCCTTCCATAGCGCAGTGCATGGAAGTAATAGGTTTGATGGTAGCGGCAATGGACATAGTTCCTTTTGCGCGCATTCATCTAAGACCATTACAACTGTGCATGCTCAGTCAGTGGAATGGGGACTATACAGACTTGTCTCCGAAGATACAAGTAAATCAGAGGACCAGAGACTCACTCCGTTGGTGGCTGTCCCTGGACAACCTGTCACAAGGGATGACCTTCCGCAGACCAGAGTGGGTCATTGTCACGACCGACGCCAGTCTGATGGGCTGGGGCGCGGTCTGGGGATCCCTGAAAGCTCAGGGTCTTTGGTCTCGGGAAGAATCTCTTCTACCGATAAATATTCTGGAACTGAGAGCGATATTCAATGCTCTCAAGGCTTGGCCTCAGCTAGCAAAGGCCAAGTTCATACGGTTTCAATCAGACAACATGACGACTGTTGCGTACATCAACCATCAGGGGGGAACAAGGAGTTCCCTGGCGATGGAAGAAGTGACCAAAATCATTCAATGGGCGGAGACTCACTCCTGCCACCTGTCTGCAATCCACATCCCAGGAGTGGAAAATTGGGAAGCGGATTTTCTGAGTCGTCAGACATTACATCCGGGGGAGTGGGAACTCCATCCGGAAATCTTTGCCCAAATTACTCAACTGTGGGGCATTCCAGACATGGATCTGATGGCCTCTCGGCAGAACTTCAAGGTTCCTTGCTACGGGTCCAGATCCAGGGATCCCAAGGCGACTCTAGTAGATGCACTAGTAGCACCTTGGACCTTCAAACTAGCTTATGTATTCCCGCCGTTTCCTCTCATCCCCAGGCTGGTAGCCAGGATCAATCAGGAGAGGGCGTCGGTGATCTTGTTAGCTCCTGCGTGGCCACGCAGGACTTGGTATGCAGATCTGGTGAATATGTCATCGGCTCCACCATGGAAGCTACCTTTGAGACGAGACCTTCTTGTTCAAGGTCCGTTCGAACATCCGAATCTGGTTTCACTCCAGCTGACTGCTTGGAGATTGAACGCTTGATCTTATCAAAACGAGGGTTCTCAGATTCTGTTATTGATACTCTTGTTCAGGCTAGAAAGCCTGTAACTAGAAAAATTTACCACAAAATATGGAAAAAATATATCTGTTGGTGTGAATCTAAAGGATTCCCTTGGGACAAGGTAAAGATTCCTAAGATTCTATCCTTTCTTCAAGAAGGATTGGAGAAAGGATTATCTGCAAGTTCCTTGAAGGGACAGATTTCTGCCTTGTCTGTGTTACTTCACAAAAAACTGGCAGCTGTGCCAGATGTTCAAGCCTTTGTTCAGGCTCTGGTTAGAATCAAGCCTGTTTACAAACCTTTGACTCCTCCTTGGAGTCTCAACTTAGTTCTTTCAGTTCTTCAGGGGGTTCCGTTTGAACCCTTACATTCCGTTGATATTAAGTTATTATCTTGGAAAGTTTTGTTTTTGGTTGCAATTTCTTCTGCTAGAAGAGTTTCAGAATTATCTGCTCTGCAGTGTTCTCCTCCTTATCTGGTGTTCCATGCAGATAAGGTGGTTTTACGTACTAAACCTGGTTTTCTTCCAAAAGTTGTTTCTAACAAAAACATTAACCAGGAGATAGTCGTGCCTTCTTTGTGTCCGAAACCAGTTTCGAAGAAGGAACGTTTGTTGCACAATTTGGATGTTGTTCGCGCTCTAAAATTCTATTTAGATGCTACAAAGGATTTTAGACAAACATCTTCCTTGTTTGTTGTTTATTCTCGTAAAAGGAGAGGTCAAAAAGCAACTTCTACCTCTCTCTCTTTTTGGATTAAAAGCATCATCAGATTGGCTTACGAGACTGCCGGACGGCAGCCTCCTGAAAGAATCACAGCTCATTCCACTAGGGCTGTGGCTTCCACATGGGCCTTCAAGAACGAGGCTTCTGTTGATCAGATATGTAGGGCAGCGACTTGGTCTTCACTGCACACTTTTACCAAATTTTACAAGTTTGATACTTTTGCTTCTTCTGAGGCTATTTTTGGGAGAAAGGTTTTGCAGGCCGTGGTGCCTTCCATTTAGGTGACCTGATTTGCTCCCTCCCTTCATCCGTGTCCTAAAGCTTTGGTATTGGTTCCCACAAGTAAGGATGACGCCGTGGACCGGACACACCTATGTTGGAGAAAACAGAATTTATGTTTACCTGATAAATTACTTTCTCCAACGGTGTGTCCGGTCCACGGCCCGCCCTGGTTTTTTAATCAGGTCTGATAATTTATTTTCTTTAACTACAGTCACCACGGTATCATATGGTTTCTCCTATGCAAATATTCCTCCTTAACGTCGGTCGAATGACTGGGGTAGGCGGAGCCTAGGAGGGATCATGTGACCAGCTTTGCTGGGCTCTTTGCCATTTCCTGTTGGGGAAGAGAATATCCCACAAGTAAGGATGACGCCGTGGACCGGACACACCGTTGGAGAAAGTAATTTATCAGGTAAACATAAATTCTGTTTTTAGGGGATCCCCATTTTTTCTTTTTATCACATTTTTATATAGATTTGCACTTTTATCCAAGACTTCTATCACATATATTTTTACATTGGGTCTTATATACCATTTTTTCACTGGACTTTTTTATTTTTGTATACCTAAGAACTCTATAACTAGATTTATTGGACTTTTCTTTTTTCCCCCAGAGATCATTTAATGTGACTCTTATTTTGCATATCCCCCTAATTGGCGATACAATTTTGTTACCATTCTGTTATTATTTTGTTCTTATTCTATTATTGTATTTCATTGTATTATATGTCACATGGATCCATGTTTTTAGTATATGTCTAATAAATGTTTGATAACCATTTATTTATCTACCTGTTAGAATCCTCCTTTGCCTCCATTTGGCACTCTTGGATTATTCTTATTTCATTTTTTGTGATCTTATTAGGGTAAGCTAGATACCCTTTTATCCAGGAGCTATAAGGAAGCAAGTTGAGCGCTGTTAGATTTATTTGTACACAAGTTGCAGCCTTGCAAATCTGTTCCACAGAAGCTTCATTTTTTAAAGCCCAAAAAGAGGAAACCGCCCTATTGGAATGAACTGTAAGTCTCTCAGAAGGCTGTTGTCCAGCAGTCTCATAAGCAAAACGAATCATACTTCTCAACCATAGGGAAAGAGAAGAAGTAGCCTTCTGACCCTTATGCTTTCTAGAGAAATAAACAAACAGGGCAGAAGACTTGCGAAAATTCTTAGTAGCCTATAGGTAGAATTTTAGAGCGCGCACCACATCCAAGTTGTGCAACAGATGTTCCTTAAGAGAGGAAGGATTAGGACAGATAGAAGGAACAACAATTTCCTGGTTAATATTTCTATCCGAAATCACCTTAGGGAGAAACCACAATCTAATACGAAGGATCGCCTTATCCGCATGAAAAATAAGGTAAGGCGAATCGCACTGCAAAGCCGAGTGTTCAGAAACTCTCTGAGCAGAAGAAATTGCAATAAGAAACAAAACCTTCCAAGATAACAGCTTAAAGGTACAGTAAAGTCAAAATTAAACTTTCATGATTGAGATAGAGCAAACAATTTTAAGCAACTTTCTAATTTACTCCTATTATCAAATTTTCTTCTCTTGGTATTTTTATTTGAAAAGCAGGAATGTAACCCATTTTTGGTTCAGAACCTGGGTTGCTCTTGCTTATTGGGTGGCTAAACGTAGCCACAAATCATGAGCTTACATTCTTTTTCAAATAAAGATAGCAAGAGAACAAAGAAACATAATAGAAGTAAATTAGAAAACTGCTTAAAATAGCATACGCTATCTGAATCATGAAAGAAAAAAATTGGGTTTACTATCCTTTTAATATCTATGGAATGCATTAGCTCAAACAGAGCCTGCTGCAAAACTCTTAAGAATTAGGTTAAGGCTCCAAGGAGGAGCAAAAGGTTTAAACACAGGACTGATTCTAACCAGGGCCTGACAAAAAGATTGAACATCTGGCACATCCGCCAGATGCTTATGTAAAAGAATCGATAATGCAGAAATCTGACCTTTCAGAGAACTGACTGACAACCCTTTCTCCAGACCCTCCTGGAGAAAAGACACAATTCTAGGAATCCTGACCCTACTCCAAGAGTAGCCCTTTGATTCACACAATAGGTATTTATGCCATACCTTATGGTAAATCTTATGAGTAATAGGCTTGCATGCCTGAATCATAGTATAAATGACAAAACCCACGCTTAGCCAGAACTAAGCGTTCAATCTCCATGCAGTCAGCTTCAGAGAAACGAGATTTGGATGGAGGAAAGGACCCTGAGCTAGAAGGTCCTTCCTCAGAGGTAACCTCCAAGGTGGAAGAGATGACATCTTCACTAGGTCTGTAAACTAGATCCTGCGAGGCCATGCATGAGTTATTAGAACTACAGATTTGAGGAAGGAGAGCAAATGGTGGAAACAGTTAAGCTAGATCGAAAATCCCAAGGAACCGCCAGAGCATCTATCAGGGTGGCCTGAGGATCTCTTTACCTTGAACCGTACCTTGGAAGCTTGGCATTCTGACGAGACGCCATCAGATCCAACTCCAGCACCCCTCACTTGAGGGTTAACTTGGAGAACACCTCCAGATGGAGAGCCCACTCCCTGGTATGGAAGGTCTATCTGCTTAGGAAATCTGTGTCCCAGCTGTCCACTCCTGGAATGTGGATAGCAGATAGAAGACAATTGTGAGCTTCCGCCCACTGCAAGTCACCTCCTTCATAGCCAAGGAACTCTGAGTTCCTCCCTGAGTGGTTGATATAAGCCACTGAGGTGATGTTGTGCGACTGGAACCTGATAAACCGGGTTAAGGACAACTGAGGCCAAGCCAACAGGCCATTGAAGATCGCTCACAACTCCAAGATGTTTATTGGGAGAGAAGACTCCTCCCATGTCCATAGGCCCTAAGCCTTTAACGAGTCCCAGACTGCTCCCCAGCCCAGCAGGTTGGCATCCGTGGTAACAATCACCCAATAGGATCTCCAGAAGCATGTGTCCTGAGACATGATCCTGAGAAATCCACCACGAAAGAGAGTCTCTCGTCAACTGGTCTAGATCTATCCTCTGAGACAGATCTGAATGATCTCCGTTCCATTGTCTGAGCATGCATAATTGCAGAGCTCTCAAATGGAATCGAGCAAAGGGAATGATGTCCATTGAAGAGACCATCAGACCAATTACCTCCATACATTGAGCTACTAATGGCCAAACAGTAGACTGAAAAGAGAGGCAAGAAATGAGAAGCTTCTCATCTCCGTCAGAAAAATCTTCATAGATAGGGAATCGATGATGGTCCCTAAGAAAACCACCCTTGTAGCTGGAACAAGGGAACTCTTCTCCAGATTCACTTTCCATCTGTGGGAACGTAGAAAAGACAACAAGATCTCTGTATGAGAGTTTGCTTGTTGAAAAGATGGTGCCTGAACCAATATGTTGTCCAGGTAAGGAGCCACCACAATTCCCTGAGACCTGACAACTGCCAAGAGAGCCCCCAGATCTTTTGAGAAGATTCTGGGAGGTGTGGCAAGGCCAAACGGAAGAGCAACAATCTGAAAGTGCTTGTCTAGAAAAGCGAATCTCAGAAACCAGTGATGATCCCTGTGTATGGGAACATGAAGATACGCATCCTTCAGGTCTATGGTCGTCATGAACCGACCCTCTTGGACCAAAGGGAGAATAGAATAAATGGTTTCCATTTTGAAGGACGGTACCCTGAGAAATTTGGTGAGACACTTCAGGTCTAAAATGGGATGAAAAGTTCCCTCTTTTTTCGGAACCACAAACAGATTTGAATAAAATCCTAGGCCCTGTTCCCTTAGTGGAACTGGAACAATCACTTCCAGGAAAAAAAAAAGGTCTTGAACGCAGTTTAAGAATCCCTCTCTTTTTACCTGGTCTGCAGATAATCTTGAGTGGAGAAATCTGCCCCTGGGAGGAAAAGTCTTGAAGTCTATTTTGTAACCCTGGTATACTATGTCCACAGCTCAAGGGTCTGGGACATCGCTTATCCAAACTTGATGAAACATGGAAAGTCTGCCCCCCCCCCCCCTTGATCCAGTATTGGACCGGAGGCGGACCCTTCATGCTGACTTAGTCTCACATAAAGTCTTCTTTTGTTTCCCTTATTCCAAGACTGATTGGGTCTCCAAGAGGACTTGGACTGCTCCGGCTTGGAAGAGGAAGACTTCTGACCTTTGAAGTTACGTAAGGAGCGAAAAGTAGAATTTTGACGTCCCCTAGGTCTATTCTTCTTGTCTTGTGGTAGAAAGGACCCCTTTCCACCCATAATTACAGAAATTATCTCTGCCAGACCAGGACCAAACAGGGTCTTACCCTTGCAGGAAAGAAAGGATGAGGTGCACCAGCACACAGCGTTGTAGAGTTGAAAACTTTTATTAGCAGGTAAAAAATATTCTCCCAAATAGGGAAGCAAACTTGGATCACCAGTGGCAATGTGAGTGGTGCCTTACCCTTGTAAGGTAGCGAGAGAAGCTTGGACTTGGAGGTAACATCAGCTGACCAAGATTTCAGCCACAAAGCCTGGCGGGCTATAACAGTGAAACCAGACATCTCGGTTCCCAATCTAATGACTTGCATGTTAGCGTCAGAAATAAAGGAATTGGCTAGTTTGAGGGTGTTGATCCTATCTTGGATCTCCTCCAACGGAGTTTCCTTTAAAACCAACTCTGACAAAGCATTGCACCAATAAGATGCTGCACTTGCCACTGTGGCAATACAGACTGCAGGTTGCCATTGTAGACCCTGATGGACATGTATTTTCTTTAAATAAGCCTCCAGCTTTTTGTCCATGGGATCCTTAAAGGAACAGCTATCCTCAATAGGAATTGTTGTTCTCTTAGCCAGAGTAAAATAGCCCCTTATACTTTAGGCACTGTGCGCCATGACTCTCGAATGGAGTTAGCAACAGGAAACATATTTTTAAAAACGGGAGACAGGTATCCCTGGCTTATCCCAATCCTGTGCAATAATCTCCGACACACAGTCTGGAACAGGAAACACTTCCACAGAGGAAGGAACATCATAGTATTTGTTAAGTTTACTAGATTTCTTAGGGTTGACAGCAACAGAAGAATCTGAGTCGTCCGAAGTAGCCAGTACCTCCTTTCACAGTACACTGAGGTGTTCAAGCTTAAATCTGAAGAATACCTCTTCAGAGTCAGTTAAAGGAATTTGAATCTGAGATTTTTCTGTCCAAAGATACCGTGGTATCATCTTCATCAGACTTAGAATGGAGGTCAACCTTCGCGGTACCAGATAGAACAGAAACCTTACTATCAGAAAAATGTTTAGATTTCCTCTTGTGTTTTCCAAACATAGGAAAAGCAGATGATACCGCAGAGGATATCTGTGTAGCAAAATCTGATGGCAAATAATCTTTCAGGAGGCTGAGAGGAACTGCAGGGCACTGTATGTGATGCCATTGAGACTTGGGACGTTTGAGGAGAAAGTTGTGTCATTGCTTGAACAGCATCAGCCTGAGAGACAGGCTCAGAAACAAGAAATTTGTCTTTATATTTTAATGTTTTATCTAGCTATGAGGAACAAAATTGCATAGGTAACACAATTTGGGTCTCTAGACACAATAAATATTTCTCCATAAGGACAGAATCCTGCTCCATGGCCATAGCTTAAACCAGAGATTATAGAATGACAAGAATTTTCTTTATTTTTTTTATTTATACTGTCACTTAACGATTTTGCTCTCAAAAAACATACTCCTAAATAAGGACCTCTACACCTCAGCAGACTGAGGTGCCCTATCTGCAGGTCTCACAGGGAAGACAAAACAAATCGTCTCATAGCCAACGCCGATCAGATCTGAGAGCGGAAGAGAGGGAGTCATGTGACCGGCTGAAAAGAAACTGCGCATCTAATAAAAAAAACGCCCGTTTTTGAAGCCATGTCAAACTGGAACAATAAACTGACATTTTCAGTCTTAAATCTGCTGGTTTTAATCTGAAACAGACCCTCTTGAGCTGACAAAGTGAAAAAACACTGACACAAGTCCTAATAAGACCCACAACAGAGTCGCAATAAATAAATAAATAAAAAGAGCCACAAATTTTAAGTTAACTCCTTCAAGGAAAATTAACCCCTAAGTACCCTATTACATATGTCTTATGTGCCTGCACACTGCCAAAATAAAATCCTTCATTAAGGATTAATCATGTCCCAAATAAATAATGCAGAGAATCTTCTTAAGTGCAAGTCTCCAATACCTAGAAGACAAAAGCACTTAACTGCAAATCCAGCTATCCGGCAGGAAGACAGCTCACAAGGCGTGAAAGGACACATACTCCTTACAGAGACCCGTAGAAAAAGAAAGGACAGAGTAACCAACTCTGGCTTTCAACACCAAGGGCAGCAAATAGGTTAGAAACCCGAGCAAGGACCACCTCACTACTTTCTAACTGCTTAAAAGCCACCACTACTCTTACTCAAGAGATTGACGTGGACATAGCTAAAACCAAATCCTTGCTTGCAGGGAAAAGTACCCAAAAAAAAGGAATCAATATCTTCAGACATTGAAATTCACCTCCTCCATTGACAGAGGCAAAGAGAATGACTGGGGGATATGGGTAAGGGAAGTGCTCTTTGCCTCCTCCTGCTGGCCAGGAGTTTATGTCCCACTAGTAATTGGAATGACGTTGTGGACTCTTCATGTCTTAGGAAAGAAAAGTAAATTGCAAAGTTGTTTAAAATTACATGCACTATCTGTTTATTTTTTAACTAGACTGTCCCTTTAACATTTTGGAAGACCACAGATAAATGTTAAAATTACAACATGTAGACAGTCCCTAACCCTGCAGTGTGACATAATTCTACACCAAGTACATTATTCCTTCATTCCATTTGATTTTGGTACCCAAGCATACCCTTTTAAAGGTGAGGTTAGTAAAGTTAAAATGAAACGTTCATGGTTTAGATTGAGCATGCAGTTTACTTCCATTATTATAATGGCTTCATTATCTTGATATCCATTGTTGAAGAGTATACCAAGGTAGGCTCATATGAACTGAGGAGCGTGCACATTAGGGTTGATACCTCAGTCATGTTTTCTTGGACACATGAGTTATACATGCTGTAGGGTGTTCATAGGATAACATGCATTGTGCTGCTGGACAGCAGAAACCTAGTGACCCTGGACAGCACTACTCATGTTCCTCCCTGCAGCATGTGTAACTCATAAGTGTCCAGGAAAACATGGCCAAGGTGGCAACCCCAATGCACTTGTCTTCAGCACTCTATGGCAGAAAGCAATATTTGCAACAGTGTGTGTAGTGGTGTTATATTTTATTACAAGTACTGCTGCCAGGGAGACTTACACACACTACTGGGCTTATATAAACTTAGGTTTACACTTCCACAAAAATTCCAAAGGAAAAGGCAAATTTGTTTAAACTTGCACACTCTGTCTGAATCTGGACAATTCTATTTTTATTTTACTGCCCCCTTGTGTGCCACACCTAGTATGCTTCCTAAGCTGATTTTAGAGACAATCTACTTTGTTTTACTAAAGTTAGATGATTCTCCATAAATTACCTTTATATAGCAATGGGTACATGAATTAAGGATTTTGACATGTTCTTGTCAGATACATTTCTTTTTTAAGACACGATGAGTCCATGGATCAGCTTAATTACTAATGGGATATTCACCTCCTGGTCAGCAGGAGGAGGCAAAGAGCACCACAGCAGAGCTGCCAAATAGCTCCTCCCTTCCCTCCCACTCCAGTCATTCTCTTTGCCTATTTTAGTGATAGGAAGAGGTAAAGTGAGATGTTAGTATAGATTCTTCAATCAAGAGTTTATTATTTTTTAAGTAGTGCCAGAGTGTGCTGCTTTGTTCTAGGCTGTAGCCGTAGTCCATATCAGTCTCTACATGAGAGCTTTGGTGGCTTTAGAGCAATGGGAACTCGTAGGACATAATTCTCACTGTGCCTCCCATATTTCTTGCTGCCGTATATCCTTCAGTCTGAGGTAATCCTTAACTCAGCATCTTATTCTCCTCAGGTCGATGTGAGGGATAGGACCTATCAAGCCTGAGAGCTGCCTTGCTGCCAGGCAGAAGTCAAGGTAAGTGCTACTTTTCTTGTTCTGGGAAAAGGACTCAGAAGTTTTTTAAGCACTTTGAATATTTATTAACATAAGGGGCTCTTTGTTAATGTGCTGCTTTATGTTGGGACGTTTTTATCAAGTGGAAAAATCTGTTTGGGCAGTGTTATATGATAAGGCACTGGGGCTTTTGGGGTTAAGCTGCTTTTTTATGGCTACGGTGGTTTCACTTGGTGATAGTAAGAGCGGTATAGGTCACACCCACGATGGGCAGTCCTTCCGGTTTTTGCGCACCTTTCCGTAGCACTTCAGTCAGTAGTGTAGCTGAGGGAAGTGCGCATTTAAAAATCAGTACAAGAATTTGACCGGTCTGTTCAGGAGTTGAATGGTGAACATGCATTGCTAGTACAGACATGGTCTTCTACTGTTATATCAGCTGTTGTTGTTGTTTTCTGAGATCGCTACAGACAGGTTAAAAGAGTCATCATAACGATCTGCAGTAAGGTAGGAGCACTTCAGCAGAGTGCTGAGGTGCAGAGGTTAGATTTTTTATTGTTGTTTGGCAACATAAAGTAATCGTTATCTTAACTGCAGTTTGCATAAAAAGAAAAAGAACCATTTTATATTTAAAGTGACAGTAACGGTTTTTGTTAGTTAATTTTTCCAAATCATTTTGATAACTTTTATTTATTATTTGGCAATGTGTGTGCACGTATAGATCAAGAGGACTTGCAAGATGTCACCTGTGCTTTATGTTTTGATGCTAATGTGGAAACACCAATCCCTTTCTGTCCTTAATGTGTTCAAAATACTTTGAGTTATAGGGATAAGATTTTTTTCAGAGCCAGTCTCTTCTAGGGCAGATGTTGTCCAGAAGTCTAATGAGGATGGTCAAGTTATGCCGCAGCTTTCTCCCCAAGCGTCCCAACGCCCTCTCAAGCAGTGCCTTGCGCTTCAGCTATAGTCCCTGCTGGGATTTCGTTAAAAGACATAGCTTCTGTTATGTCTTCAACTATTTCTGATGCTCTGTCTGCTTTTCCAATGTTGCACAGCAAACGTAAGAGAAAAGCCAGGCATTCTGTAAGCGAGGCGTCAGACGCAATTGTTGCAGTTTCAGAATTATCTGCCCAGCAACACAAAGAGGAGGGTTCTGCAGTAGTTTCTGAAGGAGAAATTTCAGATTCAGAGGATTTGTTGCCTCTGACAGACTCAGAGGTGGTATCTTTCAGATTTAAACTTGATCACCTTCGTCTGTTACTCAGGGAGGTTTTGATTACTTTGGACGATAGTGACTCCACAGTGGTAGTTGTCCCTCAAAAATTTAGTAAACTTGACAGATATTTCGAAGTTCCTTCCTATACAGATGTATTCAGTTCCTAAAAGAGCTACTGAAATCATTACTAAGGAGTGGGAGAGACCGGGAATTCCTTTTTCTCCCTCTCCTATTTTCAAGAAAATGTTTCAAATAGCCGATTCGGTTAAGGAGGCTTGGCAAACAGTTCCTAAGGTGGAAGGAGCTGTCTCTACCTTAGCTAAAAGGACTACTATTCCCATAGAGGATAGTTGTGCTTTCAAAGATCCAATGGATAAGAAGTTGGAGGGGTTACTCAAGAAGATTTATGTACACCAGGGTCTGCAGTGGCAACCAGTTGTGTGCATTGCCACCATCACTAGTGCGGCAGCATATTGGTTTGATGCTCTGTCTGAGGCCCTCAGGACTGAGACTTCTTTGGATGAGATCCAAGATAGGATAAAAGATCTTAAACTAGCTAATGCTTTTATTTTGAATGCTTCCCTTCAAGTTATCAAATTGGGATCGAAGATATTGAGTTTCTTTGTTTTGGCCTGCAGAGCCTTATGGTTAAAACCTTGGTCTATGGATGTATCATCTAAGTCTAAACTTCTAGCTATTTCATACAAAGGGAAGACTTTGTTCGGACCTGATCTGAAGGAGATTATTTCTGATATCACAGGAGGTAAGGGTTATCTTCTCCCAAAATATAAGAGGAATAAACAAAGAGGGTGACAAAGCAATAACTCTTCCTCTTCTAAGCAGGAACAGTCTAAACCTGCATGGAGACCCAGCCAGTCTTGGAACAAAAGGAAAACAGTCCAAGAAGCCGATTAGTGATTCCAAGACTGCATGAAGGGCATGCCCCCGATCCAGGACCAGATCTGGTGGGGGTTAGACTTTCCTTTTTCATTCAAGCCTGGGTTCGGGATGTCCAGGATCCCTGGGCAATAGAAATAGTGTCTCAGGGATACAAACTGGAGTTCAAGGTTTGTCCTCCTAGAGGCAGATTTCTGCTTTCAAGATTATCTGCAGACCAGACAAAGAGAGAGGCGTTCTTACACTGTGTAGGAGACCTCTCCGCTCTGGGAGTGATTGCTCCCGTTCCAATTCAGGAACAGGGATTGGGGTTTTATTCCAATCTGTTCGTGGTTCCCAAAAGAGAGGGGAACTTCAGATCAATTCTAGACCTCAAAAGTCTAAACCGTCCTTCAAGATGGAAACTATTCGTTCCATTCTTCCATTGATCCAGGAGGGTCAATTTATGACCACAGTGGATTTAAAGGACGCATATCTACATGTTCCCATTCACAGGGATCATCACAAGTTCTTAAGGTTTGCCTTTCTGGACAAACACTACCAGTTTGTGGCTCTTCCTTTCGGTCTTGCCACAGCCCCCAGAATCTTAACAAAGGTTCTGGGATCTCTGTTGGCGGCTCTTCGATCAAAAGGCATTGCAGTGGCTCCTTATCTGGACGACATTCTAGTTCAGGCACCATCCTTTCAGCTAGCAAGCTCACACACGGATTTGGTGTTGTCGTTCCTAAGATCCCATGGTTGGAAGGTAAATTTAGGAAAGAGTTCCTTAGTTCCAAACACAAGGGTAACTTTTCTAGGGACCATTATAGACTCTTTGTCTATGAAGATTTTTCTGACAGAGGTCAGAAAATTAAAGATTATCGATACTTGTCTAGCCCTTCAGTCCACTCTTCGGCCATCAGTGGCTCAATGCATGGAGTTAATTGGGTTGATGGTGGCTGCAATGGACATCATCCCGTTTGCTCACTTCCATCTCAGAGCTCTGCAGCTGAACATGCTGAGACAGTGGAATGGAGATTATTCGGACTTGTCTCCTCGTCTTCTCTTGCAGCAGGAGACAAGGTACTCTCTACAATGGTGGTTGTCTCTGGATCATCTCTCCCAGGGAACATGCTTTCGCAGACCGTCTTGGGTGATTGTGACAACAGATGCCAGCCTTCTAGGGTGGGGAGCAGTCTGGAGATCTCTAAAGGCTCAGGGAATATGGACTCAGTCAGAGTCTGCGTTACCCATAAACATTCTGGAACTAAGAGTGATCTACAATGCTCTTCTGGCCTGGCCCCTGTTAGTCTCGGCATAGTTTATCAGGTTCCAGTCGAACAACATAACGTCAGTGGCCTACATCAATCATCAGGGAGGAACAAGGAGTTCCTTAGCGATGACAGAGGTAACCAAAATCATCCAGTGGGCGGAAGCCCACTCTTGTTGCCTATTGGCGATCCACATCCTAGGGGTGGACAACTGGGAGGTGGATTTTCAGAGCAGGCAGACCTTTCACCCGGGGGAGTGGGAACTCCATCTGGAAGTGTTTTCAAACCTGATCCTCAAGTGGGGTCAGCCAGAAGTAGATCTCATGGCATCGTGACAGAATGCTAAGCTCCTGAGATACGGGTCGAGATCCAGGGACCCCCAGGCGGAGCTGACAGATGCTCTGGTGGCTCCTTGGATTTTCAATCTAGCATACTTGCTTCCTCCATTTGCTCTTCTTCCTCGAGTAATCGCTTGAATCAAACAGGAGAAGGCCTCGGTGATCCTCATAGCACCGGCCTGGCCTCGCAGGATTTGGTATGCAGACCTAGTGGAGATGACATCTCTACCACCTTGGAGACTTCCATTGAGGAAAGACCTTCTGATTCAGGGGCCCTTCCTCCATCCAAATCTAGTTTCTCTGAAGCTGACTGTTTGGAGATTGAATGCTTGATTTTATCTAAGCAGGGGTTTTCTGATTCGGTTATAGAAACCATGATTCAGGCTCGTAAAACTAGAAAGATTTATTATAATATTTGGCGTAAATATCTTTATTGGTGTGAATCCAAGGGCTACTCTTGGAGTAGAGTTAGGATTCCCAGGATTTTGTCTTTTCTCCAGGAGGGTTTGAAGAAGGGTTTATCCACGAGTTCCCTAAAGGGTAAAATTTCAGCCTTATCTATTTTGTTGCACAAACGTCTGGCCGATGTTCCAGATGTACAATCTTTTTGTCAGGCCTTAGTCAGGATCAGGCCTGTGTTCAGACCAGTTACTCCTCCTTGGAGTCTTAATTTAGTTCTCAATGTTCTTCAAGGGGTTCCGTTGGAGCCTATGCATTCCTTAGATATTAATGTTATCTTGGAAGTTTTTGTTTCTTGTTAATATTTCTTCTGCTCAGAGAGTGTCAGAACTATCGGCTTTGCAGTGTGAGTCTCCTTATCTTATTTTCCATGCAGATAAGGTAGTTTTACGTACCAAATTAGGATTTCTTCCTAAGGTTGTTTCTGATCGAAGTATTAATCAGGAGATCATTGTTCCTTCCTTGTGTCCTAATCTTTCTTCTAAGAAGGAAAGACTTTTGCACAATTTGGACGTGGTCCGTGCTTTAAAGTTTTACCTGCAGGCGACTAAGGACTTTCGTCAGTCTTCTTCTTTGTTTGTGTTTTTTTTAAGGAAAACGCAAGGGACACAAAGCTACTTCTCTTTCTTTTTGGCTGAGGAGCATCATACGCTTTGCATATGAGACTGCTGGATAGAGGCCTCCTGAGAGGATTACGGCTCATTCCACAAGGGCTGTTTTTTCCTCATGGGCATTCAAAAATGAAGCTTCTGTAGAACAGATTTGCAAGGCTGCAACATGGTCCTCTCCACACTTTTTCAAAGTTTTACAAATTTGACACATTTGCCTCAGCTGAGGCTGTTTTGGGGAGAAAGGTTCTTCAAGCAGTGGTGCCTTCCATTTAGGTTCCCTGTCTTGTCCCTCCCGTATCATCTGTGTACTCTAGCTTTGGTATTGAATCCCATTAGTAATTAAGATGTTCCATGGACTCATCGTGTCTTAAAAAAGAAAAGAAAATTTATGCTTACCTGATAAATTTATTTCTTTTTTGACACAATGAGTCCACAGCCCGCCCTGTTCTTGAAAGACATGTTTTGGGGTTATTGTAAACTTCAGACACCTCTGCACCTTGGCTTTTCCTTTCTCTTCCTAACTTCGGACGAATGACTGGAGTGGGAGGGAAGGGAGGAGCTATTTGGCAGCTCTGCTGTGGTGCTCTTTGCCTCCTCCTGCTGACCAGGAGGTGAATATCCCATTAGTAATTAAGATGAGCCGTGGACTCATCATGTCAAAAAAGAAATACATTTATCAGGTAAGCATAAATTTTCTTTTCCTGCTCTCTTTGTTACATACTGATCAATACCTAAAGAGAATCTGGTCAGAAACTCTTTTGTATATTTATGGAACTTAGGTTATAACCATATTACTCACATGCTCAATAAAAGAAACAAATCACAATATTACTTAAAAATACATGCTACGCAGCATAAATCCTTATTCATCCTTGATGCAACAGTGAAAAAGAAAAACATAAAGTATGCTTACCAGATAATTTAATTTCCTTCTGTATAAGGAAAGTCTAAGGGTTAATTCCTTACTGTTGGGAAATACTGAACCTGGCCACCAGGAGGAGTCAAAGACACCCCAGCCAAAGGCTTAAATACCTCTCCCACTTCCCCCATCCCCCAGTCATTCTGCTGAGGGAACAAGGAATAGTAGGAGAAATATCAGGGTATAAAAGGTGCCAGAAGAAAAATATACTTTAAAGGGCCGCCCATAGGAGAACACGGGTGGGGGCTGTGGACTCTCCTTATACATAAGGAAATGAAATTATCTGGTAAGCATAATTTATGTTTTCCTTCTTAATATAAGGAGAGTCCACAGCTTCATTCCTTACTGTTGGGAAACTTATACCCAAGCTCTAGCAGACACAGAATGAAAACAGGAGGGACAAAAAGAGAGGCGGAACCTAATCTGAGGGCACCACAGCCTGCAAAAGCTTTCTCCCGAAGGCTGCTTCAGCTGAAGCGAAAACATCAAACTTGTAAAATTTAGAAAAGGTATGTAAGGAAGACCAGGTAGCCTCCTTACAGATTTGATCCATAGAGGCCTCGTTCTTGAAGGCCCAAGAGGATGCCACTGCTCTAGTAGAATGAGCCATAATTCTCTGAGGAGGTCTATGAGAATATTCCTATTACATCCATGAGATCAAAGAAGAGAGAGAAGAGATACTGAATGGTCCTCCGCCAGATGAAAAGATGGCGCTTGTACCAGAATATTGTCCAACTAGGGAGCTACTGCTATACCCTGGGTTGTGGCAACCAGGACAATGGCCACCTAAGGAGGACAGATCCCACACGCACCCCAGAAAGGCTTCCCTCTTTTCTGGCTTGGAAGACAGGCTTGAGAGGAGAAATCTGCCCTTGGGTGGATGAGATTTGAAACCTATCTTGTATCCCTGAGCTATGACCTCCAGGACCCATGGATCCTGCACGTCCCTGAACCAAGCATCTGAAAACAGCAACAGTCTCCCCCCTACATGAGCCACCCCTTCATGCCGATTTGGTCTCGGCGGGCTTCTTGCTCTGCTTAAATTTATTCCAGGATTGAGGCAGCTTCCAAGTACTCTTGGCTTGCTCGGGCTTAGAGGAGGATTGTTGTCGTTGGAATTTCTCAGAAGAAAGGAATGAAAATTAGAACTCTGTCCCTTAGACTTGTTCTTTTTATCCTGCGGTAGGAAGGCACCCTTACCCCCTGTAACCATGGAGATAATGGAGTCCAGGCCTGGACCAAATAAAATCTTTCCCTTAAAAGGGAGGGAGAGAAGTCTGGACTTAGAAGTCATGTCCGCAGGCCAGGACTTAAGCCAGAGTGCCCTACGGGTCTGAACAGAAAAACCAGACACCTTAGCATTTAGGTGAATAATTTGCATGTTTGCATCACAGATAAAAGAATTAACAATTCACAATGCTTTAATTCTTTCCTGGATAACGTCGAGGGGACCTTCCACCTCAATCAATTCCGATAAGGAGTCGCACTAGTAGGCCGCAGCTCCAGCAACCGAGGCAACAGCCACTGCCAGTTGAAACAAATATCCCGTATGTTGAAACATTTTTCTTAGAAAAGTTTCCATCTTCTTATCCATCAGCTCTCTGAATGATGAGCTATCCTCAAGAGGAATAGTAGTATGTTTGGCCAGTGTGGAACCTCTAATGTAGACAAGACCTCCTCTAGAAGAAAACGCAAGTGTTCAATCTTAAATCTAAAGGCTGGTTCCTCCACAGCAGGATGCTTAGAGGTAGCAGACTCCGCCCCAGAAAGTTCACCCTTTGAAGCCTCAGAGTGTGACTCATAATCAGATACTTGAAAAACAGATCAATTCAATAAATTACTTGATGACCCCTGGGCAGGAGAGCTATGTTTTACCTTTCACTTGCCCTTAGCAGGGCGAGGTAAAGCACTGAGGGCCTCAGACACTGCTGTCTTTAACTGCATGGTAAAATCTGATGGTAAAAGGCTCCCTCCAGGTGCTCCAGGAAGCTGCATGTGGTGAGGGATATGATTGATGGGTATGCACCTCAGGGGATGGTGAGTCCTTAGAGGTGGACGGCTCAGTGGTACTAAAAGGGTTAACCTACTTAGACATAATAACGTTGTTAAGTCACGTGGAACATAGTTGAGAGGGTGGGCATACCAAGGCCTCCTCACAATATAAACAGGTATTACTATTTGGAATAGAGGGAGTAACCTAAAGAATATCAGAATCCTCCCAATGGCTGGGGCACTCACCACCTCCTGGACCCAGACAATACAGAGAAAAAGCGTCTTCTCCGACAGCCAGCTCGGTCAGGAAAGAGGAAATGAAAGTGAGACCACTCCCGGTCACGTGGTGCGTAAGGCAGGATCGCCCCTGCTATGAAAAAAAGCGCGCCAAGCTACAAGCTGTGCAGCGTTCAAAGTAAAAGTAAAAACCTGTGTGTTCCAGCCACATAACAAAAAGTCTATGAGCCCAATAAATTCTCACACATAAAGCAGCATAAAATCAAAGCAACACATTTTATTAATCTCCACTGTTCAATAATCCCCCTCAGGAGATATTAACCCATTATTCTATTAAGATAAAAGGAGCCACACTGTGACCCTGTCTTCTAGCGTTTTCAACATATGTAAAAATTGAAACAATCTTACCAGAATCCATTGCTGTGGAACAAACACAGCCTCTCAAGTGTGACAGTCTTGTAGCATCACTCCTGACATGGACTTGAGTGAAGAAAACGAGCAGGCAGTGAAACTTGTCAACACTAATTGCTTAAGGAGCTGTTAGCAGGCAGTCTGGATGGGTTCGCAGAAAGACTCTCCCTACATCTCCAGACTCTAACTTTCGTCAATGCTCTCACTGAAAGGCTGACAAGACTACTTAAAACTCCAGTCCCATATCGAAGGGCAGATACTCCTCCTAAGGAACTACTCCAAAATCTCTGACTCTTCTCTGCCATCCTCCTTTGACGAAAGGCAAAGAATGACTGGGGGATGGGGGAAGTGGGAGAGGTATTTAAGCCTTTGGCTGGGGTGTCTTTGCCTCCTCCTGGTGGCCATGTTCAGTATTTCCCAACAGTAAGGAATGAAGCCGTGGACTCTCCTTATATTAAGAAGGAAAAGTTTTATTATGTGTCCGGGGTGGAACCTTCCAGCAAACAGCCAATCAGTGTAGACTTCACACTTTGCTATACTGTGATCTCATGGAATTTCATAGTCTTGCAAGAGTTCATTGTAAACTTCCTTAAAGGGACAGTAAAATTAAACATTTTTGATTCAGATAGCGCATGCTATTTTATTAAACTTTCAAATTTACTTTTATTATCAAATATGCTTTGTTCTCTGAAGAGCTTAGGTAGGCTCAGGCACAGCAGTGAACTGCAGGGAACTGGGTGATTGGTGGCTGCTCATATATGCCTCTTATCTTGTCATCCGATGTGTTCAGCTAGCTCCTAGTAGTGCAACGCTGCTCCTGAGCCTTCTCATACATAGAGAATGAAGCAAATTTGCTTATAAAAGTACATTGAAAGTTTGTTAAAAACTGCATGTACTGAATCATGAAAGTTTGATTTTGACTTTGCTGTCCCTTTAAACTGAGGATGGAAATAAAGTGAAGATTGCCTGAATATGCCAGATGCACACAAGTACCAAAACAAGCATCCAAGTTGGATGCTTAAAGCTCCTCTACAAATGGATGTGGTTACCAAGTACAGTTTTAAAACTTCTTTTGTGTTTTAATTTCCTTTATTTGTTGAAAAAATAGTCATTAACAAATAGATGAAAAATACAGTCAAATGCTTAACAAAAGATTCCAGTTACATGTCATTCTCAATGGGTACAAAACATTCTGCATTAGTTACATTTTCTTATTCCGGCAGTTTACCTAAAAGATGCCAAATATTCCTCCCATATGAATCTCATATTATGGTAAAACTCCATTTGCTGTGATTGCATAAAATGGTATTTTTTCTAGAGTCAGTATTTTTGTAACATGCTCTCTCCATCCTAATGTAGTAGGAATAGAAGATGTCTTCCATAAGCGTGGGATTCGTTGTTTAGCCCCATTTAACATTACATATAACAGTCTCATTCTTAGCTTACATTGCAACTTAGGGGGGTGGTTAAAGAGTAGAATTATTGGATCTAATGCGAGTTTAAGAGATATAACTTTTTCTATTTCTTCCTTAATTTCTACCCAATATTATCTGATCATTGAGCACTCACACCATATATGTGTTAGTGTCCCCACTTTACCACATCCCCTCCAGCATTTACTATCTGTGTTAGGATGTATTTTTGAGAGTCTGTGTGGAGTAAGGTACCATCTGTATAAGAATTTTAGATTAGTTTCAGTGATGTTCATTAAAGGGACACAAACTTTCATGATTCAGATAGAGCAGGCAATTTTAAACAACTTTCCAATTTACTTCCATTAACAAAATGTTCATAGTCTGTTTATATTTGATTTTTTTTTATTGAGGTTTATTATAAGGGTAATAACAATAAAAGATAAGATCACAACTCATTAAAGGGACATTAAACCCAAATTTTTTCTTACATGATTTCGATAGAAAATACCATTTTAAACAACTTTCTAATTTACTTCAATTATCTAATTTGCTTCATTTTCTTGATAGTCTTTCCTGAAAAGCATATCTAGATAGGCTCAGTAGCTTCTAATTGGTAGCTGCACATAGATGCCTCATGTGATTGGCTCACCAATGTGCATTGCTATTTCTTTAATAAAGGATATCTAAAGATTGCAGCAAATTAGATCATAGAAGTAATTTGGAATGTTGTTTAAAATTGTATTCTCTATCTGAATCGTGAAAGTAAAGTTTTGGGTTTAATGTCCCTTTAAGTATCTTATATATTAACTATATATATATATATATATATATATATATATATATATATATATATATATATATATATATATAATTATTATTATTTCTATTATAACCTGTTGACCCTTTGGCTTATAATAAGGCAAGATAAATACAGAGCACCCCTAATGAAAACTAGTGGCCACAAATTACTCGCATGGGAGCTTAAATAACCATTAGAGCTAACTATTTTAAAATGTATAGCCCAGCTGTTAAATAGGGCTCCATCAGAATTAAATAAAAATTGGTTCAGCTCAGTAAGAACTGAATAAAGAAAAATCTAAAAGAAAATATCCCATGTAAGTGACCTAAACTTCAAGTAGGCTGCTAGCACAATGTAATAATGCACATTAGCAAGTACCTTAGATTATAGCAATAAAGTTAGTTTAGTAAAATGATATAGGTTGTATGTAAATTATAGGCAGGCCAAAAAAAACAAACAGATAAACCCAGCCACCATAGCTGCAACCTCCCTTGATTACAAAAACACTTTGAAAACTCATCTCCAGCTTTCCTCCTATAGTATGATCCCACCCCCTAAATAGTGCAGGCTTACAGAACTGCTTTGAAATACAAGAACAAAGTTAAAGGGACACAAACTTTCATGATTTAGATAGAGCAGGCAATTTTAAACAACTTTCCAATTTACTTCCATTAACAAAATGTGCACAGTCTGTTTATATTTGTTTTTTTTTTTTATTGAGGTTTATTATAAGGGATACAAATAACAGGAATTGCAGGGTAATAACAATAAAAGATAAGATCACAACTCATATATTATCATATATTATATTATTATTATGTAAATTATAGGCAGGGCAAAAAAAACAGATAATGTGAAACCATAGGAATATGTCAACCTGCATAAATATAAAGAATGCAAGGACAAACAGAAACAACCTGCAGCCCAGCAGTTTACTTCCAAACGTCTGCATAATGTCATCAAGTTTAGTAACCCACATAGAGTTACCATAAAGTCAAATAAACAGGGCTTGGAAAGGCGTAACATAAAGAAAACCAGTATAATTATAATCGCATCAACAGTGATCCATATACTTTAGCATCTCATGTACTTTTGGTAGAAACTAAGAAAAAGTTGTCCTACTCACGATTTACAGGTGACTGGAACAAGATACTTGAATTCTCTAGACAGCAAGGTCTTTCAGGGCTCAAAAGCCAAGGTACCTCAAAAGATCAAAAGTGTTATTCATAAGCCTCATAAGTTGCAATAACTCTGAGATCTCTAAATTGTCAAAAGAGCTTAAGAACTTTGATAACTCCAAAGACGTAACTCTGGTATATAAAGAGGAGTTCCTGTTAGCAACTGTTCGCCAACAATCTCCAAAACTGACTGAGTTCTCTGAGGTGCTCAATTTCTGACTCCTTGCAGGCTTGGGGTTCCAGGCCTTTACTCTGCATCTCAAGTGTATCCCCTCCTTGTGATTCACCTGCTTTTCCAGAAGCTGGCTTTTCAGTCTGCGGATCTTGACGGTGGTGTTGTGCAGGGGATAGCAGGAGCCTGGGCCCTGAAGCTTTGCCACCCCTAGGTAGAATAGCACTCTAATCCACCGCAGCTTCTTTTACAGAAATAGCGGTGTGCATATCTACAATTGCATCATGGTAAGCCTTATGTAAATTACGACTGTTAGATAAAATATCATTAGTTGTTTCCGTGTTCCAAGTGGAAATGCAATAAGTAAATAACCAGCAAGAAGCAACTTACTAACAGCACTAGTTAAAGAAAAGCACACAAAGTACTGCATAAAGATAGGGCCTAGGAGGCCCTGCCTGGGGGAATAATGAAGGCCTTGGTCTTAAAGTGGCTCTAAAAGCTGATGCCAGCAGCAATCCACACAATACTTAGTTCTTTAGCAGTATATTTTATAGTAGTTTGCAGCTCTGTTAATATCTCAAACAGATGGATATCTTAAAAGTATTGTTGAAAAGCTGGAGCAGAATCAGCAGAATGCTGATCATGGCTGCTGTTCCCATATTTACCGTTTTTTAGTCACCCGCTAATACTGAGCGTGTGCAAGTGGTCAGAGAATATACGTATATGCATTTGTGATTGGCTGTCACGTGATACAGGAGTAGAAATGGACATAATTTTGTAATCTGTCAGAAAAAAAAATCTACTACTAAAGTCCAAATTAAACTTTCATGATTCAGATAGGGCATGTCATTTTAAACAACTTCCCAATTTCCTTTTATCATCAAATTTGCTTTTTTCTCTTGGTATTTTTTGTTAAAGACAAAACCTAAGAAGGCTCATAGGCTGATTTCTAAGTCTCTGTAGTCCACCTCTTATCTCACAGTCTCGCTGTGAATAGCAAATAACATGTAATGTTTTGTTTATGTGTGCCATATAGATAACATTGTGCTCACTCCAGTGGAGTTATTTAAGAGTCAGCATTAATTGCCTGAAATGCAAGTCTGTCAAACGATCTGAGATAAGAAGCTTAGATACAAGGTAATCACACAGGTAACGGTGTTGGTTATGCAAATCTGGGGAATGGTAAATACAGGGATTTTACAGATATAGGGAACCATGTACGAAGCAGCGAAAGCTGCTCCAGAGCCTTTGCGGGGCAGGTTCGCATATGCGAGCCTGCTTCCCGCAATGTAAAAAGCAGCGGTCAACAGATCCTGCTTCCCGCAATGTAAAAAGCAGCGGTCAACAGATCCGCTGCCCGTGTGTAGCGGAGGCGGGCGGACAGCTTCGCGAGTTAAGAAGCTGTCCGCCCGCCGTTTAGTACATGGCGCCAATAAGCTGTTAAGTAACAATATAAGCTAAAAACAATGCTCCCTTCTAGTTAATAACTGTTGCCTTCCCAAACCAAACACAGATATTTATTCTTGGCTGCGCAGGTCTGCAGGGAATTCATTACCCACTTATTGTTCACTTCCAGCTGAAAATTGGGACTAAATGCAAAATACTCACAGGGGGTCAGATGCCAATAATCAGAAGATTTGTTCCAGAATTTAAACTACAAGGAGATTAAAAGCTCTCTTTCAAGATCATGTACCTCCAAGATCTTGATGCGATTTCTGAGCTAATGGAGCAAATCAGACATTCCCTTTGCCAAATTCAAAAGATGAAACATTTTAAGGATCATATAGACAGAAGACTATAAGGTTTCCTCTGGAAAGAGAGAGAAGAAAGAAGAGAGAAGAAAAAGAGAGAAGAGAGAGAGAGATCCTTTTAGCAGGCAGGCCATATGTTTTATAAAGCTGTTAGTGTAGTCTGTGTATCTGCAACAACTATATACCTTCCCAGATCCTAATGCAATTTGTGAGCTAATGGAGCAAACCAGACATTCCCTTTGCCAAATTCAAAAACAAATTCCAAAGATGAAACATTTTAAGGATCATATAGGAAGAAAACTATAAGGTTTCCTCTGGATATATTTATAGATATATATAGAAAAAATAACTCATTGTGTAGTTCATTAACAAATCTAGACAGGCCCAGAGGCTTGTTTTCCCACAGAAAATTTCTGAATTACATTGTTTCCAATGCAGCAAAGGATTCTGGGTAAGATATGCAAATTAAGTACACAATGACACACCTTTTTACTTCAGTCTGCTTTTCAGCAGGTTCCCTTTACGCCAAGGTATCGCTGTTCACACAGCTTATAAACTTAGCTAGGGTTAGTTCAGTGATTCATGACCATCCCAGGACAGACTGTTTCGTGGTTTTTGCCACTCATCAGCTGGGAGAAGGTTAGAATCACTGCTGGGTGAAGTTGATTCTGGGCAGAATACAACAAGATTTTAAATTAGGGGGCGATAAAAGGCGAGTTTAAAATCCTCCACTACGCACAACATATAGAAAAAATAACTCATTGTGTAGTTCATTAACAAATCTAGACAGGCCCAGAGGCTTGTTTTCCCACAGAAAATCTCTGAATTACATTGTTTCCAATGCAGCAAAGGATTCTGGGTAAGATTTGCAAATTAAGTACACAATGACACACCTTTTTACTTCAGTCTGCTTTTCAGCAGGTTCCCTTTACGCCAAAGTATCGCTGTTCACACAGCTTATAAACTTAGCTAGGGTTAGTGCAGTGATTCATAACCATTCCAGAACAGACTGTTTCGTGGTTTTTGCCACTCATCAGCTGGGAGAAGGTTAGAATCACTGCTGGGTGAAGTTGATTCCGGGCAGAATACAACAACATTTTAAATTTGGAAGGGAGATAAAAGGCGAGTTTAAAATCCTCCACTACACACAATATATAGAAAAAATAACTCATTGTGTAGTTCATTAACAAATCTAGACAGGTCCAGAGGCTTGTTTTCCCACAGAAAATCTCTGAATTACATTGTTTCCAATGCAGCAAAGGATTCTGGGTAATATATGCAAATTAAGTACACAATGACACACCTTTTTTCTTCAGTCTGCTTTTCAGCAGGTTCCCTTTACGCCAAAGTATCGCTGTTCACACAGCTTATAAACTTAGCTAGGGTTAGTGCAGTGATTCATAACCATCCCAGGACAGACTGTTTTGTGGTTTTTACCACTCATCAGCTGGGAGAAAGTTAGAATCACTGCTGGGTGAAGTTGATTCCGGGCAGAATACAACAAGATTTTAAATTAGGGGGAGATAAAAGGCGAGTTTAAAATCCTCCACTACGCACAACATATAGAAAAAATAACTCATTGTGTAGTACATTAACAAATCTAGACAAGCCCAGAGGCTTGTTTTCCCACAGAAAATCTCTGAATTACATTGTTTCCAATGCAGCAAAGGATTCTGGGTAAGATATGCAAATTAAGTACACAATGACACACCTTTTTACTTCAGTCTGCTTTTCAGCAGGTTCCCTTTACGCCAAAGTATCGCTGTTCACACAGCTTATAAACTTACGGCTAGATTTGGAGTTTGGCGGTAGATGGGCTGCTAACGCTACGCGTGGTTTATGTCTAACGCACTGCATTGTTTGACTCCGGTATTTAGAGTTCAAAAAAGACCATCTAACAATGCTCCTAACGCATGTATTTCACACGCGGAATCCTGCCCGCGTTAGACAGTCTCCCATAGAGATCAATGGAAAAGCAAAATAAATAGCTTTTTTCACCTAACACTCGATCTCGCGAGAAATACGCACAGCTAGGTCATATGACGCATACCACATCATGCACAACAATAACACGCCGCAAATGTCACAACAACAATCACTCAACAAAGCACAGAAGCATTACACATTCACAAGCGGGGGGATTTTTATTAAAATTTAATACAGGGAATACGCATATACTTTAAGATGCGGAAATACGCTAAATAACAACAAGGAATAAAAAATATATACATACACTAGCAAAATAATCGCATTCAATATCACTATATATTAGGACAAACATACATATACAACACTTCACTAATAACACACCATCGCAAATTCACATTTAAACATAATACTATTGGACAATGTTATAGAAAACGTGCACTATGACATCATCGCATTCTACACATTCCACAAATACTAACTCCAAATGAGCATGCGCAAATTCACACAACTAATACACATTGCACTAATATTAATTGCTAATAAAGCACACCTGAACACAATTTACAACGGAAATTGGTACATCATTAAACATTTACACAGGGTATATAAGCACCACACAAGCATGGCTTCTTTGACTGTGTTGCTGGTGGGTCTTTGGAGATTGGAGGTTTAAGATTAGAGAGTTTGTGCATTATTGTGAGTGAGTTAGTGTTAGTGTGAGAGAGTCAGTTGTTAGTGTTATCGTGAGTGAGTTAGTGGGAGTGGGAGTTAGTGGGAGTGGGAGAGAGTCAGTTAGTGGGAGCGTGAGTGAGTTAGTGGTAGTGGGAGTTGTTAGTGAGAGTTAGTGGTAGTGTGAGAGAGTCAGTTAGTGGGAGCGTGACTTAGTGGTAGTGTGAGTTATTGAGAGTTAGTGGGAGTGTGAGTTAGTGAGAATTAGTAGTAGTGTGAGTTAGTGAGAATTAGTAGTAGTGTGAGTTAGCGAGCGAGTGATTTTTCTGTACACTTAACACATTTACACGCAAACACATTCAATACATACATACACTTATCAATAACACTACATACACTCCATACCCCATACCCCCTCATGCTACACTCCATACCCCATTCCCTGTAGTCCCATTCCCTTTCATCCCATTTACTCTTATCCCATACCCCATCCCCATCCCATACCCATCCCCTAGTTACATTTAGTTTACATATCCTCCTTTTAGTCTTCTTCTTCTTTTTGTTTATTTAAATCCTCCTTACCCTCTTTGTTTTTTTAGATCCCTCTCACACTTTCAGCACTTATTTTGTCTTTTTAGTTCTTTATTTTGACCCCCTTTCATTTCATCACACTCACTTTTTGTTTGATTATTTGGGGTTTAGTTTAGGGAACAGATGGAGGGCAGGCAGGGGAGAGGTAGAGGGGGGAGGAGAGGGAGGGGGAGAGGAACAGGGCAGGAAGCGGGGGTGGAAGCGGTGGGTGGACCCAGCCACTTGGTTCAAGATGAACAAGTGACTGGGCCCAGTGGCGGACAGAGTAGGGCTTCACAGTCCGGGAAACAGAGGGCATCGTCACAGGGGAAGGCCAAGGCGACTAGGGAGGCGAGGTTTTCGATGGAGGAGAAGGAGGCCCTCGTAGAGGCCTATATGGCCAGGTATAGGAGGCTGCAGCACCAGAAGACCACCCCGACTGAGAAGAGGAAGCTCTGGCATGAGATAAGGAATGCAGTGGGTGGCCGGAACAGAGATATGGACTCTATAAAACATCGCTACCGGGACTGTAAGATGGATCTCAAGAAAAAGTTAAGCCTGGAGGCCCGACATTCCGCAGGAACCGGTGGCGGCCCTGCCCTGGAAATCGAGTACTGCCGATGGGAGGAAATGTTGCGGCCCAGCATCTCCGAGGTGGATGTAGTCGGTATCGGAGGAATTGATACCGGGAACCTGCCATTCTCATCTGACGGTAAGCTCATTTAAGAATGAATTCACATACGAATGTATTTCAAGGGACACTATACGCAAACCTTTACTTTCATGATTGAGGTAGCGAATACAATTTGACAAAACATTCAAATGTACTTATATTACCTAATTTGAATCATTCTTGAGATATATTTTAATGAAGAAATAGCCATGCACACGGTGAACCAATCACAGGAGGCAGCTATATTCAGCTAACAATCAGCATCTTCTAAGCATATTTAGATATGCTTTTAAGCAAAGAATATCCAGAGAATGAAGCTAATTAGATAAGAAAAGTACATTAGAAAGTTGATTATAAATGTATGCTTCTAAATCATGAAAGATAAAACATTGGGTTTCATGTCCCTTTAAGGATCAGATTAATGCTATTACGCTGTTTACACGCATTCACAATTACTTTGCGGTTACATCAGTATCTAGGCTATAGGTTAGGTGTGCATTTAAACAGACTGAAAACAAACGCTAAAACATTCAGATTGACCAGAGATATCACAAACACGGTTTAGAAAATGCGGAAATCGTATTGATTGTTAGATTTAAATGTGGATTAATGATTCTGCATTGTAATTGTATTGTAAGCTAAGTCATTTAAAGCTTGATTTGGAAATATGCTAATATATACATTTTTTATTTTTTCAAATATACAGAGTCTGGGGAGGAGGCAGCACAACAAATACAGCCTCCTCCATCTCCCCTGGACGAGAGTGGTGGGGAGGAATTTCCACTTCGGAGGGAAGAGGCCCCCCGTGACAAAGAGGGCACGGAAGCAGATGAAGAGGCCCCGGAAGCAGAGGAGGAGGCCGCGGAACCAGAGGCCCCTCAAGGACCCGCACGCCGCCGTGCACGGGCACCCCACCAAGCACAACAACAGGAAATAGCGGAGGTGCGGGTTCTACTAGACTACATAGACCAGATGCGTAACTCCCGGATACAAAATATAGAAGGCCGAACTCGAATTATTGAAGGACAAAACCAAATAATTGAAGGCCAAAACCAAATAATAAACATACTTAATAGAATAGAAGAAGGGCAAAACAGAATCATTAATCTACACCAAGAGATGTTTAATTTTTTCCGGGAGGTGCATGCTGGTCTGCCTCCTGGTCCGCCTCCTGCAGCTGGGCCTCCTGCTGCTGGGCCTCCTGCTGCTGGGCCATCTTCTCCTGCCGGGCCATCTTCTCCTGCCGGGCCATCTTCTCCTGCCGGGCCATCTTCTCCTGCCGGGACATCTCCTCCTGCCGAGCCATCTCCTCCTCCTCAGCCATCTTCTCCTCCTCAGCCATCTTCTCCTCCTCACCTTGGTCGTCCCAGTACTCTTCCTTCCACTCTTCCCACAACATCTCCAAGGAGAACTCATCAGAGTCGGCAGTTGCCCCTCCCAGAGCCTCAGCCCTGTGGGAAGAGGGGAAGGAAGAGGAAGTAAGTATTTGTTTTCATGTTTAATGTTTTTTTTATTTAATGTGTAATGGATAGGTATGTGATGATGTGGTTTTCATACACTTGTGGACCACACTCTGTATATAATCTACTTCTATGGGACCGGGTCCATGGAGGCAGATTGTTTGCAGAGTGTGGGTTATAAGTGTGTGAAAACCACATCATCACATACCTATCCTTGTTCATGATATTGATTGGTTTCTGTGATGTGATGTCCAAACTGTTTCCCGAATCGCAAACAAAATTACCATTACAATTATCCATGATGGCATATTACTGTTTGAATGCCAATAACACAGCTTAAAGGGACAGTCAGAAAATTATTGATTACAAAGAAAACACTGTATTACGCATTATCAAGTTGGAAACAACAAAACATGGAGAAATACGTGTGACTTATGTGCTTACCCTTGTATCTATGACTATGAAAAATGACCACTTATTTGTTGTTCTGACATAACAACATTTTAGATATCAATGATCAATACATGGTAAATAATATGCTGTATGAGCACAAGGTTTTACATATACAAATGCTATCCAAATGCCCTCTAGTGGTCAAATTGTATAATGATTACATGCACTCTTCAAGCTCTAAGAAATGAGCACACGAACCTCATAGGTTTAGCTAGCAAAGTAAAATAAACACAGACAAATGATTAATTGGTGAGAAACCTTTGATATCATTGATATTACAAAATTGACTTTTAGAATAATGCAAAACATTATTTGTTTCCTAAACTGTCCCTTTAACAAAATTACATATGCTAACATATATTTGAAGATTGTTGGTATATCTACATGTACTTGTTCAAACAATAAATATTGAAATCAGATTTATATTGACGTGTTAAATAAAGTCTATTTTTTTAAAGAGACATTATTGTGTTAATTTATTTTTAGAAAGACATTTGTTTTAACAATGAATATGGTTTAAAGTCCTTTTAGGAGTGGGGGGTGAAAATATGCTAACAATAATATATTTGGAGATTAACCAATGTGGAACTCATATATGATACAAAAATAAACATTTGCATTAAAGGGACAGTATACTATATTTTTAACAGAACTGTATGTAATAGACACTACTAGAAACAGAAAGATTAACATATACTGATATCAATATTACAAAGCTTTAAACACTTTCAAAGAAAATCGGGTTATCTCTATTGAAAATATAGATGAACCCCCATTACAACCGTAAAACAAGACAATACCCCATCATTAACATATGAAAAGACCCTTTACACAAACAGGAGAAAGCTGGAGATGGTACTCATATGAAACTCAGAGGCTTGGCGAGGAGTCTGAAAATTACTTACATTTTCTTTGAACAGAAGCAAAATGAAACGTGTATTTGTTAAACAATGGACTATCTAACTAGAGACAAAATAAAAAGTTTTGATTTATAATGTGAGTGTCTAATGAACCTTTAATAAAATATACGACGAAATTACATTTAGAAGAAGTCGGCATCATATATTTAGCATATGATAAAGATAAATGCATATTGATTACTTGATTCTAACACAATAGCGCATATTTATGAATTAGATATCTTTAACATTAAACACAACAGTCATTTTTCATAAAAAGGAACATATTGTTGACAAACATATTAAACAACATGGACTATAGAGATTTGCACTTGCCTCAAAATATCTTATGCATGAAAACATTTTGCTTTCGTTCGTTTATTCAACCAGACATCCAGCAAAAGAGAATGTGGTGGTCTTTATCAGCTATGGTTCAACAATGTAACATGATGCAAACAATCCATATTCTCAATGTTTTTAAACTTGGCTTCATTCACAAACGTGTTTAACGTGCACAAACAAATATTGCGGGACTACGTAATACAATCAGACGTTTTTTTACCTTTGCATGTGACGTCTTAATTAACATGGCGCTTCCTTGATCACGTAAGAACGCAATCCAATAAAAGGCACATTCCTGATCACGTAAGAACGCAAACAAAAAAAAGGTGCATCCTTGATCGCGTAAAAACGCCATCCAATAAAAGGTGCATCCTTGATCGCGTTAAAACGTCAGTCAATACAAGGAATCATTGGACAGCCTGGCAGGTGACGTCTTAAGCAACATGGCGCATCCGCAATCGCAGAAAAACCGCAGCCAATACAAGGACTCAGTTGACAGCTTGGCATATCACTAAGAAACGTATTTATATTTTTGAAACTAGTATGTGTCTAGATTGCTATCTAGGAATGTCACGAAATCATGATTCATCTTTTCGGACTTGACTGTCCCTTTAACTATAGCTATGGTGTATATCTTTAACATTTAAAAGATACACATGAGAAATACATATGCCATTGATGTTTTAATATATGTTTAGATTGTTTGGGAATAACAATAATGACACATGTATTGATCAAACGTGTCATTTATTCAAGTTGAAATATGGTCAGACTACCTATAGCCATATATGGGAGGAGAAGTATTTTTTAACAATATTTTGAAAAACATATTCCTCATATAAAATATGTGCATTACACACAGAGATTGATTTGGTTACACTTTTACAATAAGATAGAATAGAAAATGAAATACATGTGCTGTCAACATTACAATAAGATTGTTTATTATTAAGATTATATGTCCTTGTTCATGTAAAAAGGACAAAAACGCTTTAGAAATGGAAATACATTCATTAACAATTGTGCTCACCATCATTTAAAGGGACATGATTTTTATTTATAAAAAGAGGATACACAGAGACAATACTATTTCAAGAAAATGAACACTTTACAGGGATTATATCATTGTATCAATCCTCAGATCATTTGTTAAAGGTGCATCAATTCATGCAGAGTTTATAAATACACACATGGATGTGAAATTTGAAATATATATATATAACAATCTTTATATACATATATAAAACAATTACTATGCTAATCATAATCATGCAATGATAAAGATTTTAGATAACAATATAAAGACAAAAATAAAAATTACATTGGAGATGTTAATCTTAAAGTCATTTCCAATTGTATTACATATATGATTCAGGAAACAACATTATTTTGGGTATGTCCCTTTAAGGATCAACCAGATAAAATAGAGATTTCAATCAATGACATGAATAAGGAGGACAAAGAATCGTGCAATGACATGTCTTTTATTAGTATGTCAGAAAACAACAACGTTTATAAATAATATGGTAAAGATCTGGAAAATGGAGCCATATGACAAGGTAACAGAGTGCATCACAGTCCATGAAGAGAGTTGCCAAGGGCCACCATAGCCCCATTGGAGCCATATGACAAGGTAACAGAGTGCATCACAGTCCATGAAGAGAGTTGCCAAGGGCCACCATAGCCCCATTGTAGATATATAACAAGGTAACAGAGTGCATCACAGTCCATGAAGAGAGTTGCCAAGGGCCACCATAGCCCCATTGTAGATATATGACAAGGTAACAGAGTGCATCACAGTCCATGAAGAGAGTTGCCAAGGGCCACCATAGCCCCATTGGAGCCATATGACAAGGTAACATAGTGCATCACAGTCCATGAAGAGAGTTGCCAAGGGCCACCATAGCCCCATTGTAGATATATGACAAGGTAACAGAGTGCATCACAGTCCATGAAGAGAGTTGCCAAGGGCCACCATAGCCCCATTGTAGATATATGACAAGGTAACAGAGTGCATCACAGTCCATGAAGAGAGTTGCCAAGGGCCACCATAGCCCCATTGTAGATATATGACAAGGTAACAGAGTGCATCACAGTCCATGAAGAGAGTTGCCAAGGGCCACCCTAGTCCCATTGGAGCCATATGACAAGGTAACAGAGTGCATCACAGTCCATGAAGAGAGTTGCCAAGGGCCAGCATAGCCCCATTGTAGATATATGACAAGGTAACAGAGTGCATCACAGTCCATGAAGAGAGTTGCCAAGGGCCAGCATAGCCCCATTGTAGATATATGACAAGGTAACAGAGTGCATCACAGTCCATGAAGAGAGTTGCCAAGGGCCACCATAGCCCCATTGTAGATATATGACAAGGTAACAGAGTGCATCACAGTCCATGAAGAGAGTTGCCAAGGGCCACCATAGCCCCATTGGAGCCATATGACAAGGTAACAGAGTGCATCACAGTCCATGAAGAGAGTTGCCAAGGGCCACCATAGCCCCATTGTAGATATATGACAAGGTAACAGAGTGCATCACAGTCCATGAAGAGAGTTGCCAAGGGCCACCATAGCCCCATTGTAGATATATTACAAGGTAACAGAGTGCTTCACAGTCCATGAAGAGAGTTGCCAAGGGCCACCATAGCCCCATTGTAGATATATGACAAGGTAACAGAGTGCATCACAGTCCATGAAGAGAGTTGCCAAGGGCCAGCATAGCCCCATTGTAGATATATGACAAGGTAACAGAGTGCATCACAGTCCATGAAGAGAGTTGCCAAGGGCCACCATAGCCCCATTGTAGATATATGACAAGGTAACAGAGTGCATCACAGTCCATGAAGAGAGTTGCCAAGGGCCACCATAGCCCCATTGTAGATATATGACAAGGTAACAGAGTGCATCACAGTCCATGAAGAGAGTTGCCAAGGGCCACCATAGCCCCATTGGAGCCATATGACAAGGTAACAGAGTGCATCACAGTCCATGAAGAGAGTTGCCAAGGGCCAGCATAGCCCCATTGTAGATATATGACAAGGTAACAGAGTGCATCACAGTCCATGAAGAGATTTGCCAAGGGCCAGCATAGCCCCATTGTAGCTATATGACAAGGTAACAGAGTGCATCACAGTCCATGAAGAGAGTTGCCAAGGGCCACCATAGCCCCATTGGAGCCATATGACAAGGTAACAGAGTGCATCACAGTCCATGAAGAGAGTTGCCAAGGGCCAGCATAGCCCCATTGTAGATATATGACAAGGTAACAGAGTGCATCACAGTCCATGAAGAGAGTTGCCAAGGGCCACCATAGCCCCATTGGAGCCATATGACAAGGTAAAAGAGTGCATCACAGTCCATGAAGAGAGTTGCCAAGGGCCAGCATAGCCCCATTGTAGATATATGACAAGGTAACAGAGTGCATCACAGTCCATGAAGAGAGTTGCCAAGGGCCACCATAGCCCCATTGTAGATATATGACAAGGTAACAGAGTGCATCACAGTCCATGAAGAGAGTTGCCAAGGGCCACCATAGCCCCATTGTAGATATATGACAAGGTAACAGAGTGCATCACAGTCCATGAAGAGAGTTGCCAAGGGCCACCATAGCCCCATTGTAGATATATGACAAGGTAACAGAGTGCATCACAGTCCATGAAGAGAGTTGCCAAGGGCCACCATAGCCCCATTGTAGATATATGACAAGGTAACAGAGTGCATCACAGTCCATGAAGAGAGTTGCCAAGGGCCACCCTAGTCCCATTGGAGCCATATGACAAGGTAACAGAGTGCATCACAGTCCATGAAGAGAGTTGCCAAGGGCCAGCATAGCCCCATTGTAGATATATGACAAGGTAACAGAGTGCATCACAGTCCATGAAGAGAGTTGCCAAGGGCCAGCATAGCCCCATTGTAGATATATGACAAGGTAACAGAGTGCATCACAGTCCATGAAGAGAGTTGCCAAGGGCCACCATAGCCCCATTGTAGATATATGACAAGGTAACAGAGTGCATCACAGTCCATGAAGAGAGTTGCCAAGGGCCACCATAGCCCCATCGGAGCCATATGACAAGGTAACAGAGTGCATCACAGTCCATGAAGAGAGTTGCCAAGGGCCACCATAGCCCCATTGTAGATATATGACAAGGTAACAGAGTGCATCACAGTCCATGAAGAGAGTTGCCAAGGGCCACCATAGCCCCATTGTAGATATATTACAAGGTAACAGAGTGCTTCACAGTCCATGAAGAGAGTTGCCAAGGGCCACCATAGCCCCATTGTAGATATATGACAAGGTAACAGAGTGCATCACAGTCCATGAAGAGAGTTGCCAAGGGCCAGCATAGCCCCATTGTAGATATATGACAAGGTAACAGAGTGCATCACAGTCCATGAAGAGAGTTGCCAAGGGCCACCATAGCCCCATTGTAGATATATGACAAGGTAACAGAGTGCATCACAGTCCATGAAGAGAGTTGCCAAGGGCCACCATAGCCCCATTGTAGATATATGACAAGGTAACAGAGTGCATCACAGTCCATGAAGAGAGTTGCCAAGGGCCACCATAGCCCCATTGGAGCCATATGACAAGGTAACAGAGTGCATCACAGTCCATGAAGAGAGTTGCCAAGGGCCAGCATAGCCCCATTGTAGATATATGACAAGGTAACAGAGTGCATCACAGTCCATGAAGAGATTTGCCAAGGGCCAGCATAGCCCCATTGTAGATATATGACAAGGTAACAGAGTGCATCACAGTCCATGAAGAGAGTTGCCAAGGGCCACCATAGCCCCATTGGAGCCATATGACAAGGTAACAGAGTGCATCACAGTCCATGAAGAGAGTTGCCAAGGGCCAGCATAGCCCCATTGTAGATATATGACAAGGTAACAGAGTGCATCACAGTCCATGAAGAGAGTTGCCAAGGGCCACCATAGCCCCATTGGAGCCATATGACAAGGTAAAAGAGTGCAACAGGCACAACAATAAACATAAAAAAGGCCAAATGGCAACAATAACAAAAACATCAACATGTGGATGGAGGATTCTTATCTGCGACCTTGGAGCATCTCCAGATCCTCCACTTACTGGTCATCCTCTTCATCGTCCTGTGCATGTCCAGCTCCAGATTCAGGCCTTGAATTTAATAGCATGATTTGACGCAGAGTCAAATCCTGAACCCGGAGCTGGGCCTGCATGGTGTCGTTCATCCCTCTCAGGACAGCTGCGTTCCTCAACATGGCCTGCTCTACTCGTGCTATACCTTCTAGCATGAGCCATGCTGAGTCACAGCCTAAAATAAAGAATAAATCAAATATTAAGGATAATTACACAACAGAAGAAAAAATAAGCAAAGATACATTGTCATCATAAAGACAAATCATTCTTTACATCAATTTGTTAAAATTGATTCTTTACACATTAAATATGTTATTCAGACAGACCGAAATCATTAAAGGGACAGTTTACTCAAACATGTTGTCCCCTTTAATTGGTTTTCGATGATCCACTTATACAGCTTGAGTGTATAAAATCTTGTTAAAGGATTTACATTGTACCTACATTAGCAATTTAAATATTTTAATTATACTGTGGTAGGCACACCTATCCTTAAACATTTTGGCGTTGAGGACAAGCTGTGTAAACATATCAACCTGAAGAAATTACATTCCCACTGGGTTAGACAAGAGATAATGTATCAACATTTGTACATAAATTGTTGGATCCAAGTAGTGGTGATTGGTATATGTAGTGATATCAAATTAAAGGGACACTGAACCTAAATATTTAATTGACTGATTCAGATAGAGCATGACATTACAAATATTAAAAAATTACACATATTCTTTAAATGTTTGAATTCTCTAGCTAGATTTTGAATGCAAGAATGTAGGTTTATAGGGCAGGCCATATTTGTTTATCAACTTTGGTTGTCCCTGCTGGTTGATGGATACATTCATCCAACAATAAAGAAATGATGTCCACAATTATTTTCTATTTAAAATTAATTCTAGGCATTTCTTTGTTTAAATAAAGATAGCAAGAGAATGAAGAATAATTGATAAGAGTAGTAAATTATAAATTTGATTAACATTGCATGCTCTATTTGAATCACAATAGAAACAATTTGCCTTCAGTGTACCTTTAAGTATCTTATAATGTGGATTTTGAATGATACTTACAGCTGTGCCTGGGAAGGACAATCCGACACCCAGGACAATGAAGGTTGAGACAGGGGGGGAGGGATGGATTGGGAGGATGGATTGGGGGGGAGGGATGGGATTGGGTTGGGGAGGGATGAGCTGCTGCTCCGGGGTAGGCCGTACAGCTGGGGAGTGGTGAGTTGGGGTCTGGGCAGCTGGGGTAGCTGTACGGCCCATAATACGGGGAGAGCGGCGAAGGGGGACGAAGGGCCGTTTTTTGGGAGGGACAGGAAAGGACAAATGGGAAGGGCCGGCAGGGGTCTGGGCCTGGGCAGGAGTCTGGGCCTGGGCAGGGTTCTGGGCAGGGGTCTGGGCCTGGGCAGGGGTCTGTGACTGGCCAGGGCACTGGGCAGGGGCGGAAATCAGATGACCAGAGGTGGAGGATCCATCTGAAATAAATAATACAAATATATTAACATCTCCTACATCATGAAATCAAATCAACGCATTTAAAATTGATTATGTTTTCAATATACTTAGAAGTGTGTTTGAATTTTGAAACAATTATGAAATGAGGATATGGTATGCATATAGGCACTCAGATGAATATCAATGACTGTCTGTACAATTATAACATTATTATTGTGGTTTGGCCTGGAATATGCATGTGACATAATGATGGCATGAATTATAAATAAAAAAAAAAAAGCATATTTTCATGCTGCCTGATATAGAAAGGGGGCAGTAGTGTATTTGAACAGACAAATAATATTCCTTTTTAAAGTGCAAAAGCTGTAGACTTTGAATGTCTTCAATAAAATGATTTCCAATAAAGCAACATGTTGTAAACATGATAGATATATTTCACATACCATCAGACTTCAAGGCAGCCTCTTCCTCCTCCGTCACACATGTTAAATCAATCTCTGTAAAACATAACATGTTGTGTACACGTTAAGATCAGAAATGATAACATATGTTACTGTTGCTCAAAGACACACATCAATGTTGCATTAAAGATATACACACCCAAAGTTATGATTTACTTCATTTTGATGGAGCATACAAATGACATTAGATTTGTTATTCTCAATGATTCAGATTTTCTATTTATTGTTTGTATTAATTTTAAAATCATAAAAGCATAGTACATAGCACATTTAAGATTTCTCATGTGTGTATCACTTGATGATTGTTGTCAAAAATGAACATGGAAACAAACATATGCTATACATCTTCTGAATAACAAAGGTGTAGACTAAGAAAGTTTTAATTTTTAATCTTTCAATATTCCAAGAAAATTAATATATAATCAGAGGAGTAAATTATATGTTTGTTTCAAATGTTATGCTTCATGAGAATCATGCTCATAATATTGATTACCAATACACCTTCAATGACATATAAATGAGTCAATGGACTTACCAGAAGACCGCAAATGCGGCTCTGTGTCAGTGCTGGATTCCTCAGGGCTCCCCACACCAACTCTCTCTATGAATGATATAGATATATATTAGTGAACACATTTGGGATAGCACTAAATCACATCTGTAGCGATTTTTAAGAATAATCAACTTGAAAATGTGAAGAATAGACCAGTCATTATCCAAAAAAATGCTTGATTGAATCAAGGGGATTCTGTTAAAAATGATGTATTGAACATATGTTTAATTTCTGACTATATTAGACATCAAAATCATCTCATACGATGCTATTGCATATCTAAATATACCCATTGATCAATGTTCTTAAAAGAATACACACAAACCACATTTTGAATAACAGCTGTTGACAAATATAAACAAAGACATGTGGCACATCGAGCCATTTGTGCAATGTACAGTAATCTTGTTTAGGACACAACACATATTTATCACAATACAAAACCAAATTGATTAGTACAAATATGTAATCATGGTGCTGTTAGAGTATGCTGATATCTATAAAGTAACTCCAACAGTGAATATGTTAATTATATATCAATATTGTCTAATCCAAAGAATGTAAAGATGAATGAATCTATTGTTTATTAAAGGGACACTGACATGATTTATTTCAATCATTGATTTCACTGTTCAAACTGTCCCAAATGATTTTACATTGACTCCTATTATAATTGGAATGTTGCTACATTTTAATCTTAAATGCAGATAAGCAATATTGGATTCAATAAATATTGTTTGTTGAAGGTATCCACCAATCATCAATCAAAACCCAGGTTGGTCAACCAAAATTGAGCTGCAGATAAACGTACATTCTTGATTTTAAAATACATTTAGCAATAGAATATTTCACATATGATTATAGTATTATATTTAAATGTTGATTAATATTGCATGCTCTATCTGAATGACAACATTAATAATTTTAGCTCAGTGTCCCTTTAATATAAAAATATATTGATTTGACAATGTTGGTGTTAATGAATTCTCTACTCCATATGTTGATGTAATGAATGGGATTGAGCATGCAATTCCAATCTAATATGTTATTTAAGGATATCCTAAGAATTATTTAATTTTCATCTATTAAAGGGACATGAAGCTCTAAATGTGTAATTGTATACTTTTTGAAACTATGTACTACTGTTATCTGAACACATGATTTTAACTTTTGTAAAAATGCCAATTTATGCATAAAAAAACAGCCGGATAATACCAGTAATGCATTGTTTAACCTAAACCAAAATCCATTTTTTTTAAAGAACTAAAACAATAGACTGAACCAATGTAGCTCATAAAATGTTTAAACAAAACAATAAAATCACGTTTAAAAATCATTCTATGTAAAATTTAGTTGGCATGTCCCTTAAATGACGTGATCAATTTCAAAAATGGAATCTATATTTTAAAAATCTAAACATATGCAAAAGTGTGTGTATTTTTAAAAAATGTATACAAATAAGATTAAGCAATACACAAGGGAAGAATATAAATTGGACATTCAAAGAATCTTACATTAAAATTAAGACATCCAGAATAGATGGGATATCTTAAATTCCAAACAAAATCAGAGTAGTCTTACAATGTAATCCTATTTTTTTGTTTTATTTATTCTTATTTGCAAAAAGTTTTAAAATCCATTTTGCAGATACATATAAATATTGAACAATGTGGATTTAGTATTTAATCTTCTGTTCATGTTTCTAAGACAAATGTCAATTAAAATGAGACATACCATACTGTGACAAGCCCTGCCTTGAGGATCCAGCACCAACATCCAGATCTGTAATATATTAAATGAGGATTGGATATCATTAATACAAATCATGCCATGTTTAAAATCTTTACATTATTAGCAAATCAATTAAAAACTATTAATCCTTTGGTAGTCCCATGAGTTAATTGTTTCCTCAATTAAATTCATGATAAATATATCCTGTACTCTTATTTTCAATCAGTTGTGTTGTTTACTGTAGCTTAAATTATTTTTTTGTGTTATTTCATTCTCATCAATTGATGGGCATATGTTATAATTTTTTTGGATTCTGCTTTTTTATTTTTTTATTATGTCTAATATTGAAAATAAGAATACTGTATTCTTCACATATATAATAATTCACATTTCATTTTGACCAACATGTGTAAAGCAATGCCACTTACAGCAAACCCATGTTAACGTGTATGCGCAATTCCATTTTCGCGATCATTGCGCAATGATTCCAAGCGGAATTACGCATCCGTCATTTGACCAACATGTGTAAAGCAATGCCACTTACAGCAAACCCATGTTAACGTGTATGCGCAATTCCATTTTCGCGATCATTGCGCAATGATTCCAAGCGGAATTACGCATCCGTCATTTGACCAACATGTGTAAAGCAATGCCACTTACAGCAAACCCATGTTAACGTGTAGGCGCAATTCCATTTTCGCGATCATTGCGCAATGATTCCAAGCGGAATTACGCATCCGTCATTTGACCAACATGTGTAAAGCAATGCCACTTACAGCAAACCCATGTTAACGTGTATGCGCAATTCCATTTTCGCTCTGTGACGCATATTCTGTAGAGCGCAAGAAACATCATTCCTATTTCATGTGTCACTAATCTAAAATCAGATATCTAAACATCATATGTAGTGTATGTTGTGAGATCTGTATAGGTTTAGTATCTGACTATATACACATTTTTAAAAAAAAATAAAATATTAAGATATTATATGAAGTTGATAGTTACCTGGTTCAGATTCTCCATCATCTCCTCCCAGGCCACCGGACGGAGAAGCAGCTGCCCTGGCCCCCGCGTCAGGACTTTCAGATCCCGCAGCTGGGAGGGAAGAAGAGGAGGCAGAGGATGGCGAGGATCTAAATCTTTTGGGGACCCGGAGATTGAGGAGCTCGCATAAAGTCACCTTATAAGGGAGTAGGTATAGTTTCCGCGGGGCCTTTCTTTGGCCCCCTCTTTTACGGGCTTGTACCCAGTACCTTATGAGGTTGACTTTTTTTGTTAAGCGCAACCTCATATCTCCGAATCTCCTCATGATTTGATCCTGGCTCCTCTGGACGTCACACACCAATCTAACCGCATTGGTGATAGACTCCCAGAGGGCCTTCTTAACAGGCGCATCTGTCAACCTCCTCTTGTTCCCAAACAGCTGGGGATAAAAGTCCTTGACGGCGTGGACCAGTGCAGCGCTCTCCTGCTTGGTGAACCTGGGAGCTGACATGCCTGCTGGGTTTTCGGATATGCTGCATATATATATAAATTATATATACAGTACGCCTGCAGGCATTAGAGAACTGACAAAGATGGCAACGTGTAATGGACTTTTATATGGTGAAGTAAACATGAGATGCACCATGGGACAAGTTATCTGTACATCTGATTGGATAAAAGTTTGAAATATTGTTAGAATGTCTGTGAGACCATCCTGACTCAAGTTGTGTTTGTGTGATGAACTCTGATTGGCCGTTCCTTAATGTTTCATATCTTAGTAACTTCCTTACACATACCTCCTGGTGGTGCTGTAACTTTATTTTTCATGTAGACTTATTTGTAACTCATGGGCCTGTCATGCGGATATGTGTGACGCAGATTTAATATCCGTGATCCGTTAAATATTAATGATAAAATTCTATTTAAAATCTAATATTGTCACATTATTAAATGTTGTATACATTTTTCGGTTTAATAACGGTCTGTTTCTTTAATACAAATACACATTTAATATTGTATGTCTTTATTGTTCATAAAATCCATTTCTTTACTTATTGTGAAGTATTGATATTGCTCTATTAAATGTATTTCATAATGCACATTGATTGTGTGCTATTGCGTGACAATAGACTCTAATGTTTAAAGATGCTAATCTGGTGTTTCAAGATGCGTTTCCCACGCAATATTTCTGAATGTTTAAATTCAGGTTATAATGTCAGTAACTTGGATAATCTGTTTATAAATGTTAAACTACAGGTTTGTTTGTTATTAGTAAATAAACCTCGAGCTTGTATTTGTCTGAACTGCTCATATATGTTATTGTGCAATAGCGTCTTTATTTTTAAATAGACATTACAAACAAACAATTGTATCAAATGATCTGTAGAGATAGAAAATTGTTTAGACTTTAAAATGTAAATCAATTTATCTTAGTATTTAGATATCCTCAACAGAAGAAATTTAAATGCACATGGTTGAGCCAATCACATAAGGCATCTCTGTGCATCCACCAATCTTCATCTACTGAGCCTATCTCGATATGCTTTTCAAGCAAAGTATGTAAAGATAAGAAGAGAAGTAAATACACTCTTTAAATCTCTTAAAGGGACACTGTCCAAACAAATTTAGCGTTCGTGATTCAGATTGAGCATGAAATGTTAAGCAACTTTATAACTTAATCCGATTCTCAAATGTTAAGAATTATCTTGTTATCTTTCTTTGAAAAACAATAATGATATTTTAGATTACGGACAATTGTTGCAAAAAACCTGGGTTGTCCTTGATGATTGTTGGATAAATTAATCCAACCAAAAAAAACAAGTTCTGTCCAGAGTACTGAAGGAAATAAACTATCTATTTAATGCCTTATTTTTAAATTAATGATAGCAACATCACAAGGAACATTCATAATATGAGACAATTTTTAAAGTTGCTTAAAATAGAATACTCATTCAGAATGTATAAATCATTAATTTTTTAACTGTCTCCCTTTAAGTATATTTTGAGTTCATGTCCCTTTAAAGAGAAATTTCACAATAAGGCTTGAAAAATCAGAAACCTAGGCACCTTCCTTTTGCTAAATTAGTATAATATATGAGTAAAGCATATTTAGATTAACTTCTGGATTGTTTTACACACTGACTGAAATATATATTGTAAAGGAGGTATTTCGGAGTCTTCAGCTTAGAGGGACATTAAGCTATATGTTATGTATGCATTTTGGATAAGATTATAATATTTGAACAACTTAATATGTTTTGGTATTCAATCATTAGATTGTAATTATATATATTCTTGGATTAAATACATATCTACATAGGCTATTTTGATGCTGATTGTTGGTTGCACATAGATGCCTTATGTAATTAACTAAGATATGTGCATTGATGTATCTTTTTCGAAGTATATTTAAAGACTGAATGTAATTCTATAGTACTTTCTAAATATGTTTAAATTCTTTTATGATTTTTTTAAAAATCAATACACAATATACTTTGTGAATGTCCCTTTAAGGACCAAAACATTTTGAATGTTGATTTAACATTGTCAAAATAAACTAAAGGGGAATGAAAATTATATATAGATATGTGATGTCTAACCCAAGAGGTAAGATTTTAAAAACTACATAATATTAATAACTATAGTTAAATGACTCCACTAGAAAATTAAATCTATTAACCTGGCATCCAATAACTAGCTTGTGAAAAATATGAAGTTAAATGACCTACCATTTATAAATGTAAAAATTAAAAAAGTTTAGAAAATAATGTTTTGAGATACCTAAGGAAGATACAAGATCTTATAAAATTAATTTTACATTCAACAACACTGTCACTTTAATGTAATTGAACCACTTCCCCTTCTTAAAAGTGAAACAAAATAATTTATGTCAAATTTTGACTACATATCCGAAATTTTTTTAACATCTAAGAATTTCAAAAGAAAAGCATCGATGGATCTCACTCCCCAATTAATTTAAAAAAGATAGTTTAATTTAATATTCTCTGAATCAGTGGATTTTAAAAAATTAATGCATTATTTGATCTTATGCATGTGCTTGTCAAATAGCCAACTACCAGTCATGGGAGTCAAATTGTTTTTTATTGACAGATTATATGGATATTTATTATAATCTGTTCAAAAGAGTGTATTTAATAATAAAATGTTTATTATTACCATTTAAAAAATTAAAAGTTTCTGAAACAAAAACAAAAAATATATTCCTGGAAGTCATCAGATGACAATCTGAAATTAAAAAAGAAAATTTTAACAAAGTTAATACACACGTTGTCAAATATTCATAAAATACATTTACAATCATCTTGTGTCTATGCTCTAACTTTGTTCAACATTTTATCAAGATATTTATTAATTAAATTTAAAAATAAAGAAAATAAACATACACCATTATATTGTGTAATAAAAATTAAATTTAAATATCTGAATTTCTAATTATACATAATAATGTATATCACATTTCAATAATATATATGTATGCTGAACATAAATGTAATATTTCATGTCCATTCAAATACCTCTATATCAACTATAATATGTATTCCTTTTTCTGATTGTGATCCCTAAATATCTAATTATGAACTAAATATGACTAATGTATGTAAGCTACTAATATTCAACATTCTTCCTGTGATTCTTAACTAGCATGCATTGGTACACCAACCTGGATAATGCATGGTCTTTGAAAGTCAATTCAGGGGTAAACAGTTGATCTTCAATAGGTGTCTTATTCATCAGTTCATAAAATAGAGGACTGAAATACCATCTAAAAAAGTAAAATCATCTAAGTGTCTGATTGTGATCCCTAAATATCTAATTATGAATTAAATATGACTAATGTATGTACGCTACTAATATTCAACATTCTTCCTGTGATTCTTAACTAGCATGCATTGGTACACCAACCTGGATAATGCATGGTCTTTGAAAGTCAATTAAGGGGTAAACAGTTGATCTTCAATAGGTGTCTTATTCATCAGTTCATAAAATAGAGGACTGAAATACCATCTAAAAAAGTAAAATCATCTAAGTGTCTGATTGTGATCCCTAAATATCTAATTATGAATTAAATATGACTAATGTATGTAAGCTACTAATATTCAACTTTCTTCCTGTGATTCTTAACTAGCATGCATTGGTACACCAACCTGGATAATGCATGGTCTTTGAAAGTCAATTCAGGGGTAAACAGTTGATCTAGGTGTCTTATTCATCAGTTCAAAAATAGAGGACTGTGAAATACCATCTAAAAATTAGAAAATAATCTAAGTGTCTCCAATAGGATGCCTCCACAGCCTTATTCTATCAAATAGTTGGCACTTACCATGTGAACATGTCTTTGTATGGTTTTCAAGGTTAGCAGATTTGAAAGATAATGCCAGACATGATCCCATTGGTATACTTCAATTTCAATCTTGGCTTTTTCCACTGTCAGTCTGGGCAATCTTCACTGTCAGGCTTCTAATTCTTCCCTTTCAGTCTTTAGATTAAGTCAGCTCCCTAATGGCAGAAAAAGTTTAATAAAAATTACTACAAGTGTGTGAATCAGTTCTGTACCCCTCTACCACCCCCCATTTCATAATCAATTTCTGTCACTAGCTTACTAAGCGTGTGTAGCATCTTGTGTTATGTTCTATCAAGTGTGAAGATGAGTCATATTGAGCATAACGAACCTCTAATGTGTGACATTGAACCATAGTCATGATAGAGGATAGTTATGCTAGAGGATCCCTTTCTGAGTATTTACATTTTAAGTAATGTGTAAACTAAATACTAGTTTACAAAATGTATGCCATATGATGTATTTGTGTACAATTCATGCCAGCAACAGTCCATACATTTATACTTACCAGCTGAAGTCCTCTTTAAAAACCAGGTGGCAAAGACTCGCTACAGGACCCAATGCCCAGAGCATCACCTATATTAATAAATGAAACACATTTTTAGCATTTGATGAACAATCCTAACATGTTTGCACAATTCTCTACTTGTCATTTCCCTAGAGTTCACATCTATTGACAATACTCCAGTCTAACTTCTATTATTTACCGTCTAAAATGGCGGTTGATGATGTCTGCTCTGACATTGAGCCCCTCGTCCCGGAATGGCCCCTCTAGAACAGGATCATCCTCCTCATCTCTGAGGAGATTTCGGTGCGCCGGGACGCCCTGCAGCATCCCAGCCTGCTGTGCAATATTATGCAGGACGCTACAGGCTACAACGATCTTAGCCACCTTCTTTGGGTTGTACTGGAGGGCTCCTCCCGACCTGTCCAGGCACCTGAACCTCATCTTCAGGAGCCTGAACATGCGTTCAACCACCGCCCTGGTTCTCTTATGAGCCCTATTGTAGCGCTCCTCAGACACATCAGTCGGGCTACGCAAGGGGGTAATGAGCCAAGGCCGGCTCATGTACCCAGAATCACCTATAAATTATGAACAGAACATAATTCAAACAGAATCCTCAAAATAGTATTTGGAGTCCAATAAAACTTTTTGTACACGATAGTCCACTAACAAATGTTTATTTGTAAAAGAATAATCTAGTTCAATATTATTCTCTATCTTCCCATTTCAGCTAAGACATGCTACATATGCGTATTTCTCCTAAACCAGACCTTGTGTAAAATGGCAACTAAATGGTTACATTGCATTCTCTATCTGAGCATTTAAGGTAAGACATGCTACATATCTGCATTGAACTAAAAGTAGACATTAGCGGAAAGAGACAATGACATGGTTAAATTGCATTAGCTAATATCTTCCCATTTCAGCTAAGACATGCTACATATGCGTATTTCTCCTAAACCAGACCTTGTGTAAAATGGCAACTAAATGGTTACATTGCATTCTCTATCTGAGCATTTAAGGTAAGACATGCTACATATCTGCATTGAACTAAAAGTAGACATTAGCGGAAAGAGACAACGACATGGTTAAATTGCATTAGCTAATATCTTCCCATTTCAGCTAAGACATGCTACATATGCGTATTTCTCCTAAACCAAACCTTGTGTAAAATGCAAACTAAATGGTTACATTGCATTCTCTATCTGAGCATTTAAGGTAAGACATGCTACATATCTGCATTGAACTAAAAGACATTAGCGGAAAGAGACAATGACATGGTTAAATTGCATTAGCTAATATCTTGCCATTTCAGCTAAGACATGCTACATATGCATATTTCTACTAAACCAAACCTTGTGTAAAATGCAAACTAAATGGTTACATTGCATTCTCTATCTGAGCATTTAAGGTAAGACATGCTACATATCTGCATTGAACTAAAAGACATTAGCGGAAAGAGACAATGACATGGTTAAATTGCATTAGCTAATATCTTCCCATTTCAGCTAAGACATGCTACATATGCGTATTTCTCCTAAACCAGACCTTGTGTAAAATGGCAACTAAATGGTTACATTGCATTCTCTATCTGAGCATTTAAGGTAAGACATGCTACATATCTGCATTGAACTAAAAGTAGACATTAGCGGAAAGAGACAATGACATGGTTAAATTGCATTAGCTAATATCTTCCCATTTCAGCTAAGACATGCTACATATGCGTATTTCTCCTAAACCAGACCTTGTGTAAAATGGCAACTAAATAGTTACATTGCATTCTCTATCTGAGCATTGAAGGTAAGACATGCTACATATCTGCATTGAACTAAAAGTAGACATTAGCGGAAAGAGACAATGACATGGTTAAATTGCATTAGCTAATATCTTCCCATTTCAGCTAAGACATGCTACATATGCGTATTTCTCCTAAACCAAACCTTGTGTAAAATGGCAACTAAATGGTTACATTGCATTCTCTATCTGAGCATTTAAGGTAAGACATGCTACATATCTGCATTGAACTAAAAGACATTAGCGGAAAGAGACAATGACATGGTTAAATTGCATTAGCTAATATCTTGCCATTTCAGCTAAGACATGCTACATATGCATATTTCTACTAAACCAAACCTTGTGTAAAATGCAAACTAAATGGTTACATTGCATTCTCTATCTGAGCATTTAAGGTAAGACATGCTACATATCTGCATTGAACTAAAAGACATTAGCGGAAAGAGACAATGACATGGTTAAATTGCATTAGCTAATATCTTGCCATTTCAGCTAAGACATGCTACATATGCATATTTCTACTAAACCAAACCTTGTGTAAAATGCAAACTAAATGGTTACATTGCATTCTCTATCTGAGCATTTATGGTAAGACATGCTACATATCTGCATTGAACTAAAAGACATTAGCGGAAAGAGACAATGACATGGTTAAATTGCATTAGCTAATATCTTGCCATTTCAGCTAAGACATGCTACATATGCGTATTTCTCCTAAACCAAACCTTGTGTAAAATGCAAACTAAATGGTTACATTGCATTCTCTATATGAGCATTTAAGGTAAGACATGCTACATATCTGCATTGAACTAAAAGTAGACATTAGCGGGAAAATAAAATAAATGGTTAAATTGCATCCGATAGCTGAACATTACGCTAACATTTTAAAACTACAGTGGCAATTGTCAAACTAATTAACCATGTTGTGCACAAATACTCACCAACGAGATAACCAGGGGGCATTTGTCTTTCCTCAAACGGTCTCCACAGGGACGACAGAGAGAGGATGCGGGCATCATGACTAGCCCCTCCAAAATTCGCACACACATGCATAATCCTCATCCGTGCGTCACAAACATACTGCACGTTGAGGCTATGAAAATGTTTGCGATTTCTGAAGGGCAAGTCATCAATTGGAGCACGCAGCGCAATGTGGGTACAATCAATGGCTCCCAAGACATTGGGCAATTCAGCAATATCAAAGAATTCCCGCTTCAGGCGCCTCCAATCACAATCATTCTGTGGGAATCCTATGTATTGCTTACTGATACGTACCATGGCGTCCAGAAAGTTATCAAACACCACAGAGAATGTACCTTGAGCCAGGCCATGCATGTACATTTCTCCGGATTGAAAACTCCCGGAGGCCAGGACGTATAGACAACTTAGCATCTTACTCATGGCGGGAACAGCAGTCCTTATTCTTATACGTGGCTCCAAATGAGGTTTAAGAAGATCGTAAAGGCCAATGAGCTGTTCGCGATTGAGCCGATACTTATCATAAACCTCAAAGTCGCTCATGTTTTCCAAGGTGGGTCTCACCCTGTAGACAGGAGGACCTCGAACCAAACGACCCCTTCGTCTCAGTCTGAGCCGCCGAGGCTGCCTGATTCGATCAACAGCTAGTTCGCCAATAGCAGCACCAGCAGTGTCTACCATGTCATCGTCATCCATCTTTCAAAACAGCGTAACAAGGTATGCACTTGATCTGATGTGGATCACAAGTGATGCTTTGGCCATGTTGTTTGGTGGATTTATAGTACAATTAGTCCAATGGTATTGAGTTTGTAATGATTGCTAATTGTATTCACTTGTTTGTATGTGAGCGGCGCGAATGCTTTCACAGTGGGCGTTTTTTTGTTGTTTGCTGAAATGTTGTTTTCCAACAATGAATCTCAATGTGAAAGTGTCAAATATCACACATACAGTGCATGTTTGTAATGTTTGATCATATGCGTAATCAATATTTCTTAAACGCGATCTTATAGTAACAAGCACACGTCCAGGCTAACATGAATGAAAGTGCATAGTTGTGTATAATGTGCATCGAATGTGATCTATCAATGTTGCTGCAATATTGTTTGTAAACGATAAAGTAACATCTGCCATCTGTAGTATTGTATATATAAGTGATTGCCGAGCAGTCAATATTGTATGCGTCCCTTTAAAATGGCACTAATACTGAATAACTTCCGGCTGTCATCTGTAGTATTGTATATATAAGTGATTGCCGAGCTGTCAATATTGTATGCGTCCCTTTCAAATCGCAATAATAATTCAGAACTTCCCGTCTGCCATCTGTAGTATTGTATATATAAGTGATTGCCGAGCTGTCAATATTGTATGCGTCCCTTTAAAATCGAAATAAGAATTCAGAACTTCCCGTCTGCCATCTGTAGTATTGTGTATATAAGTGATTGCCGAGCTGTCAATATTGTATGCGTCCCATTCAAATGGCACTAATACTGAATAACTTCCGGCTGTCATCTGTAGTATTGTATATATAAGTGATTGCCGAGCTGTCAATATTGTATGCGTCCCATTAAAATCGCACTAATACTGAATAACTTCCGGCTGTCATCTGTAGTATTGTATATATAAGTGATTGCCGAGATGTCAATATTGTACGCGTCCCATTAAAATCTGCATAATAATTCTGAACTTCCGGCTGTCATCTGTAGTATTGTATATATAAGTGATTGCCGAGATGTCAATATTGTACGCGTCCCATTAAAATCTGCATAATAATTCTGAACTTCCGGCTGTCATCTGTAGTATTGTGTATATAAGTGATTGCCCAGATGTCAATATTGTATGTGTCCCTTTCAAATCGCAATAATAATTCAGAACTTCCCGTCTGCCATCTGTAGTATTGTATATATAAGTGATTGCCGAGCTGTCAATATTGTATGCGTCCCTTTAAAATCGCACTAATGCTGAATAACTTCCGGCTGTCATCTGTAGTATTATATATATAAGTGATTGCCGAGCTGTAAATATTGTATGCGTCCCATTAAAATCTCAATAATACTGAATAACTTCCGGCTGTCATCTGTAGTATTGTATATATAAGTGATTGCCCAGATGTCAATATTGTATGCGTCCCTTTAAAATCGCACTAATACTGAATAACTTCCGGCTGTCATCTGTAGTATTATATATATAAGTGATTGCCGAGATGTCAATATTGTATGCATCCCATTAAAATCGCACTAATGCTGAATAACTTCCGGCTGTCATCTGTAGTATTATATATATAAGTGATTTGCGATCTGACAATATTTATTAATTGTCCCATTCAAATCTCCCTAATAATGCTGTTCCAAACTGTTATTTACGTATATGTTGTATTGTAGTATTGAGTGGTAAATTTCTGAAAGGGGCGGTACAGTCGTGAATCTAATGACGTCATGATATTATTAACCTGCCTATGTAGTTCTGAAATACTCATTGTGTTGTTGTATTGTGCTACATTGTTATTGTGTGCTGAATAAAATCTAAATGTGTGCTTTGTGGTTGCGTGATGGGTGATGCGTGTTATGTACATGTACGTATATATTGTGATTGTGTCCCACATATGCTGACTTCTATATAGCGGTCTGGCATTGTTGTTCCTTCCCATAAAGTGACATCTGTAATCTGGTGTAATAATGTTCTTGTTGTACGTAATTCGTAATGGTTTCTGGTGATGGAATCATGATGTTAAAAGTACAGTAAAATCCATATGTTCTGTTTTGTGATTCCTAGAGAGAATGTAATGTGTTTTTCCCCCATCATTTGAATGCACATGTATGAGTGAATGTTAAAAGTAATGTATGTGCATCCATGACTGATCATGTGTTAATCCTATGTAGATATGCTGTTGCTGCAAGCATATGAGTTGAATAAATGAAATGCAATAATAAAGGTAAATGAGAATTGTTTCCCATTGTGTAGTGTTTGTGAATCCTGAAAAGTTTACATTATTTTTGTGTCCGTTTAAATGTAATATTTTTATAAAAAAAAGTTTGTTACTAGTGATGTTGATTTGTAGTTGATGTAATATAAAAGTCTGAAACAATTTAATGGTGTTGTGAATATTCAATAAGTACAATCCATAAATCCACCATAGGGAAATAGTAATTTCTTGATCTATTTATCATAGCTGGGTCTAACGCATAAAAGCATGTATTTTCTAGCGCTGGTATTTGGAGTTTTTCGGTGTACGCTATTTGCGTGCGTTAGGGAAATGTGGGTTTCGCGTGCACGAGCACGCCTTCCCAATAGAAGTCAATGGAGGCTCTAAAATTTGGTAAATTTTTTTTTCAAAGACTGGTTTTCCTCGTAAAGTGAGTGACGTCATGAGCTTGTGTGAAAAAGTAACTAAATCGTGTTCTTTTTGTAATAAATAAATATTTTTTGTATGTCATGTGGTGTATATTGTTTGTATGCATCGATGAGTGTATATTTGTGATAATCTTATTAGTTAGATGTAGATATATGAGGGTCTTTTCCCGTGTGTCAATGTAAGTCAATGGGAAAATGGATTTGTGTAGTTTTTTTTCTAACACCCGAGATCTCGCAACTTTGATCCTTTGTATTTTGATGAAAAATTAATAAAATCTTAAAAATAAATATAGTGTAGTGTTTGTATGAGTGTACGTGTACTTTGTGTAATATTTGTTTTGTGATTCGTGAATGTTTATTTTGTCGGTATATGTTTACTACTGGGTCTGAGGTGTCGGTAGAAATTTGAGCGTTGGGTGATTTTTGAGTGTCGGTAACTGAACTCTAAATACCAGAGTCCGTAAGAAACCAGCGTTAGGGGCCTCTAACGCTGGTTTTCACGGCTAACGCCAAACTCCAAATCTAGGCCTTAGCTAGGGTTAGTGCAGTGATTCATAACCATCCCAGGACAGACTGTTTCATGGTTTTTGCCACTCATTAGCTGGGAGAAGGTTAGAATCACTGCTGGGTGAAGTTGATTCCGGGCAGAATAAGTGTTTTTATCCGCATGAAGGACAGTCTCTCTATTGCTGAAGTCGTACTAGCTGTACTAGATACGCAAACGACTGTATATGCTTTTAATTACCTCATATTTTATTGAGGTTTTAATGTGTAAGCACAATATTATTGAAATAAAGCTTAAGGTTATTTGTACACACAGAGTTGCACTATTATATTTTCTCTTTGTGTCTTTGCATTACACATGCTGAGAGAACGTCTTCTGTGGAAAAGTAGCAGCAAGTTTTAAAGAAACAGGAGGACAACATTGAACCGGTTCCCCAAGGGTCTTTTTTCTCCCACTACGCGGCACTTACCTCATAGGATTGAGGTGAAGGAGTGTGAGTAAACTCCCAAAGGGAGTCGCTATTTCTAACATCTATGACTTTTATATAAATTCACAGAAGAGCTGTATCTGGCTCCAATACCATTTTACTTTATGAAGATTTGACAACTTATGTTTACCCAGATTTCTATACCGATATTGGCCCATTAATTCTGGTCCTGTCTGGTTTTATTGCATTTAATCAATTTATTGCATTTTATTTTACTATTTTGGACATTTTATTTTTATTTATATATATTATTTTTTACAGGATTATTTGGTTTACGTACATTTGTCTTGTATTTATTATTCAAAATATTTTTTAGCCATTGTTTTTTATTATTCAGAATTGAACAGTCTGGATTTGTATCTTATATTAATATTGGACATGTGTATATGATTTTAATGTTGTTATATATTACAGTGAATCCACCTATCTATTTCATATACGATTTATTATCCTACTTGGATTTCTCTCTTTTTTATTGGCTGCTGATTATCTCACTGCAGCCCCAATTTGCCATATATATACTGGTACTATAGTTGTAGCATTATTGTATTTTGTAGGTTGCGCCATTAGAATTATCCTCTTGTTGTTTGTACCCTCCCTATCCCTCACTTCATTCTCATAACTTTCTATCTGATATTAGAGAATTAGGGGTCTCTATTATCTGGATAGTTTCTCTAAGGCAGCATTCACACCTATATTTATATATTAATTTTTACTCCAGTTGCATTCAGCGCCATTCCCTATACACATCTTGCATCACTATATATATATATATATCTATCTATATATATATATATATATATATATATATATATATATATATATATATATATATATATGTTTGTGGAGCAAGACTACGTGCCGAAATGAGATGATGTTTGTCTTGAAGAAGGCTCCAAAGAGTGCCGAAACGTCGACTCTGTCTCTGATGACTTGTTGTTTCCCTCAATAAAAATTCTTTGGGACTTCAAAAATCCTGAGAGTGCCCTTCACTCAAAAAGTATTACTGAATATGATCTTTAAGGATTGCACCCAGGTGTTTGCTACATAACCAAGGTTGGAGTGCTGGAACACCTGCTATTTATATATATATATATATATATATATATATATATATATATATATATATATATATGTGTGTGTGTGTGTGTATGGAGAGAGAGGAGAGATCCCTTTAGCTGTCAGGCTATGGGTTAGATTACAAGTGGAGCACTAAATTATTGCATACCCGCAAACGGCCATTACAAGTGATCAGATCTCTGGTTAATTTTAAATTATGCCCCAAAATACTAGTGTAGTTTATTAAAAAATTATAATTTATGCTTACCAGATAAATTCCTTTACTTCCAGATAGGGAGAGTCCACGACTTTATTCCTTACTGTTGGGAAATACAACACCTGGCCACCAGGAGGAGGCAAAGACACCCCAGCCAAAGGCTTGAATATCCCTTCCACTTCCTCATTACCCCAGTCATTCTGCAGAGGGAACAAGGAAAAGTAAGAGAAATATTAGGGTATAAATGGTGCCAGAAGAATAAAATAAATAATAGGGGACCGCCCATAGACAAGAAAAAACGGGTGGGGCCGTGGACTCTCCCCCTATCCGTAAGGAAAGGAATTTATCTGGTTAGCATAAATGATGTTTTCCTTCCTAAGATAGGGGGAGTCCACAACTTCATTCCTTACTGTTGGGAAATCTATACCCAAGATCCAGAGGACACTGAATGAATAACGGGAGGGAACAAAAAGGAAGAGAAGGACCCTATTCTGAGAGCATCACAGCCTACAAAACTTTTCTCCCGAAAGCTGCTTCAGCCAAAGCAAAAACATCAAACTTAAAAAAAAAAAGTGAGGACCCGGTAGCCACCTTACAAATCTGATCCATAGAGGCCTCGTTCTTAAAGGCCCAAAAGGAAGCCACTGCTCTAGTGGAATGAGCCGTTATCTTCTCAGGAGGACGATGTCCCGTTGTCTCGTAAGCTAAGCGAATGACCCTCCTTAACCAAAAATATTGGGAAGTCGAAGTAGCCTTCTGCCCCTTACACTTCCCCAAATAGACAACAAACAAAGAGGAAGTCTAAACTCCTTCGTAGCCTGAAGATAGAACATCAAGGCGCAAACCACATCCAAATTATGAAGCATTCCTTTGATGAAGAAGGATTAGGACACAAGCAGTGTTCCCTCTAAGGCCAGTTTTGTGTGTGGCCCAGCAGTGAAACAGTTAATACCTTTCAGTCTGCATTGTGCAGTGTTTGCTAATTGCAGGGTGTGGTACCCTAATTAACTGTTTCACTGCTGGGCCACTCACAAAACTAGCCTTAGAGGGAACACTGGACATAAGGAAGGAACCATAATCTCCTGATTGATGTTGCGATCTGACACAACCTTAGGAAGAAAACCTAATTTAGTACGTAAAACTGCCTTATCTGCATGAAAAATCAGATAAGGGGGCTCACATTGCGCGCTGAGTTTCTGAGATCTCTGCTTTGCAGAGGCAATGATGTCAAACAAGGAACCCCTAAGGGAACTCAGAGCGGGGTGCGCTTAGTGAACCAAACAATCAAATTAGTGCACAAACCATATGGTTCCCGTGGGATCGGGCAGTGAGTCCAAAACAGTTGGAATAAAAGGTGCAGGCGGCAAAGCTCCTCTGATCCTTGGAGTGAAGGTTTCTGAAAATTATAAGTGAAAAAGAGGGCGCCACATAGCGTGATACTGTTGTTGTATAATCAGAAGGCAGAATATTCAAAAAGGCTTACCAAATGGCTCTGCACCATTCTATGACCGGTGCTAACAGGCAGACTAACACTCTCAGTGGTTAGCACACTGGGTGGCCTCAGCTGAACTGCAGACAGGTGGATCTCAGTGTTGCTTGATTGCAGTAAACCAAACGTCTGTATAGACCATGTAATGCAGACTGCAGTGGATTTTAAAATCAAAACCCTTTTCAGGTTAGATCAATAAAAATGTAAGACAACTTCCATATGATAGAATTAAAATCTTTAATCCATATAAGAATTGCTACGCGTTTCTAGACCAATGTCTGGTCTTTTCCTCAGGCATAAAAACAATGGATACAATTTAAAAACATTGAAACCTTAAATACAGGTAAGTTTAAAACAGGAAGTTGTCATAGTTTCAAAAGTAGACCAATCGTAAAAAAGAAATCCCTGTGGATCTTATCAACACTGATTGAGAAATTTTAACCTGTGAGCTGACCGTTGTTAACAATATGTGTTAAAATGTTGCTAGGGTGTTTCTAAATTATAAAAGGTATCTATCACAGGTTAAAATGAAATGAATAGTGCTAAATATAAAACAATAACTGCAGCTGCTCCTAGCAGTTATAGGTATATGCGATTGGATGAACATATAAAGCATATTTGAATGAGAGATGTTTAATAAAAACTGACGTGTGGTGTTGTTTGAAGCTATGTGGTGGTGGATAGAATGTAAGTAATGTGAGAGGTGATAGGAATATAAAAGCAACCGAATCCAACTAGAAATATAATGGTGAATAGTATGCAATTGTAGCCAATGAATAATAATAATAGTAATAAAGATCTGGACCTCACGGCTGTGGAAATAAATGTAACAACGTTTTTTAATTATGGTTTTTACAAAGCCATCATGTGTCTTACTAGATTGCTTGCAATTTTCGTGTGTTAAAATCAGAATTCTATGTCTGAATAATCGGGAAGGTTTAGGAAAATTAGTGAAAATATATATGTTCTTAAAAAAGGTCTAGAATGAAATACATTCAATCTGACCCTACAGATTTAGCAAAAAATGGAATAAATATAATTGAATTTTGATTTTGTTTTAATATATTTACTTTAACATTAATTGGTTTCTATGTAGATTTTATATAGAACCTCAAAATTATGATATGAGTATTCAGTGTTTACACGGAATGTCGATACATTTTACTTTTAAAACCTATAAATCCATAGGCTATTGATTAGGAATGTATTATGATTCCAAATATTCTGTGTAAATTGGAATCACAATATATCATGTGAATTAGACTACAGTAATCCAACGTATGAACATTGGTTATAATAATTTCTAATTTAAGCCAACAAACGAACTGGGCATATGGCAAATGTATATAAACTTTTGAGTGAAATAAATATGTTTGCTAGTCCATCTGTCACACCGTGTGGATTATTAATCACATACGGTTAATCTTTCGTTGTCCTATTAAATATATTTGTCATTCAGTGTATTGAAAACAGATGCCACACTAAAATAATTTCGAAAATATTATAATGAGCTAAGATAAGTCTTAAATTGAGAAGCTCATGAAATTACCAGAAAAAATAGAAAATGTTAATTTTTGTAATATCGTGATATGTGATCAGACCTAAATCGAATTGGTGTATCACTGGTCATTTTGATCGTTATGGTTATCATATTGATTCGTGACATATCTATAAATCTAATCTAAATCTGGATCTAGATATTGGTGTTTGGACAACCCATTGCACGTGTCATATTGGTTGGTATCATTATTGTTATATCTGAATATTAATTAAATGCTGCTAAATCAAGGTTGGCATTTAAGCCTTCAGGAAATAATGTTTTTAACTTAAAAATCCAGAAGGTTTCTCGTTGTCTGAGTTTGGTAGTTCTGTTATAGTCTGCTGACCTAGGAATAAAATCTATGGGAATAAATTTGAAAATATGAGGGTTGACTTGATGTTTGGCTAGACAATGGGTTGGAACACTATGTTTGATTTTTGTTTTCTTGCAATTTTTACAGTTGCGAAAGTGTTCTCCCCACCTTATTTTTACCTTCCTGGAGGTGCGGCCTATATATTGAAGCCCGCAAATGCACTCTAGCAGGTAAACAACGAACGAGGTGTTACAATTGTAAAATCCCTGAATGGGATGTATCTCTCCGGTGGTCTGGGACTTGAAGGTTTTAGTGCCATGTTTAATATATTGGCAAGATTTACAACCAGTTTTTCCGCATTTATATACTCCCTGTAACCCAAAGATTCCCCTCTTGGATTTTGTAATGATCTTGGATTGTTGTTGGGTGTGTTTGACAATTTTGCTAGGTGCTAATCTGCTTCTCAGGGTTGGAGCTCTCCTATAGACTATCTTTGGTTTGTCCTGTACTATATTTCTCAAAATAGGATCCCTTTGGATGACATGCCAATGTTTATGTATGATTTGATTGATTTTTTGAAAATTATTGTTATATTGAGTAATGAACATGATGTTTCCCTGGTCTGTTGGTGTGTTAGATAATTGTTTCATTTTATTGTTATTGGATAATATATCATTCCTGTCCAATCTTTTTGTTCTCATGAGTGCATTATCTAAAATGTGAACCGGATAGTTTCCCTCTACAAATCTATTGTCTATAATCTGACTTTGTTCAAGAAAAGTGTTATAATCTGAACAGTTCCTCCTAATGCATCTGAACTGACTGTACGGTACATTGTTAATCCAGCTTCTATGGTGATTGCTATGGTATTCCAAATAGCTGTTGCTATCCACATCTTTAAAAAAAGTTTTGGACATAATGGTCTGGTTGGGCCCCCAACTGAGTGCCAGATCCAAATAATCTATTGATTCAGATTGTATATTGGCTGTAAATGTGATTCCCATATTATTATTGTTAAGTCGTGTAATGAATAATTCTGCTGATTCTGTACAGCCGTCCCAAATAAATATGAGGTCGTCTATATAGCGGCCATAGAATACCAGGTTCTCCCCAAGGTTCGCTTGGTAGATGTAAATCTCCTCAAATAATCCCATAAAGAGATTAGCGAAATTTGGGGCGAACCTGGTACCCATGGCCGTCCCCCTGATCTGCAGATAGAAACGATCTAGGTATAAAAAATAATTATGTTGCAAGATGTACTTGATGCATTCTAAAATATATAATTTTTGTTCTTTGGGTAAATAAAGATCCAGTTCTAAAAAATGAGAAATTGCCGTTAATCCCTGATCATGAGTGATGTTTGAATATAGGGAACTGACGTCACAAGTGATCCATAGCTTCTTTTTGTTTGTGAGGGTAAGATTTTGTAATAATTGTAACAAGTGAGTGCTGTCCCTAATGTAAGATGGAAGAGTAGTTACATATTTCTGTAAAAATTGGTCGATGTAAAATGATAGATTATATGTTAAATTGCCTATCCCGGCTATGATGGGACGTCCGGGAAGGTTATTTTTATCCTTATGGATTTTTGGGAGATGGTAGTAATGTGCAATGCTTGGATTGTCTGTTCTAAGGAATTCTCTTTCTTCTTTATTTAGTATACCCTGTAGTGTACCCTTGCCTATTAATTTTTTTTTTTTTTTTAAATCTTTATTTTATTATTTTTCTCTTTGTCTTACACATTACAAATTCAAACAATTACAGAACTCCAAAAAATAACCTTACTGTGGTTGGCTAGTCCACAGAGTCATAAAGTCAAAATCACTTAATCTTAAATACCTGCCAACATAATGTGCCTTTATCAGTGTTATATTACAGGCGTAGTACTTTTTAAACAATAAGAACACAAAACAAGAACAAAAACAAAAAAAAACAAAAAAAAAAAAAAAAGGGAGAAAGAAAAAGAAAAAGCAAAGGGTGAGCAGGTGTATTCATCTACTCCTGTCTCTTGTCTCTGCATTATCAATTTATAGGCCAGGTACTGGGAAAAGTACCTGCCAGCACTTGCAGCTGAAAGAAGACTGATTTAACGAATGGTTTAACTATAATTGTTTGGGTCTCCAATGTCAGAGATAATATAAAAACTTTCCAAAGTTTGAAGTACGCTTCTACTCGGTCATCAGACATTTCTTGGAGATTGTATTGTTCAGAGAGACAATGAGATAACAGGGCCTGTTTAAGTTCCCTCAAAGTGGGAGCCCTCTTTGCTTTCCATTTTCTCAGTATCAAATTTCTACTCAGCATTATAATTATATTAATCAGTTTCAGATTCGTAAATGCTCCTTGAAATTTAGCTAAGAAAAAAATCTCCAAGGGCTGAATAGCGTAATCTAATCTAAGAGTCGTGTTCACCCAATACGCTATCTTAGCCCAGAACTGTCTAATCTTAGGACAGTACCAAAAACAGTGTGTGATATCTGCCCAGGTAGCACTGCATCTGGGGCAAGGAATACTAACCCCGTACCATCTTGACAATTTTGCAGGAGTCAAATATGTCATCAGTGCAATTTTTATTTGGCATTCTCTCCATGCTGTTAAAACCCAGCTCTTCTCTGTTAACTTAAATGTATCTAATATTACCTGTTTGTCAATTTGTGGAAATGCAAGGCGCCATTTCATTACTATATAGTCTAATTGTTCTAAAGATGGCCCCCGATTGAGGAGAGAGTAGAGGGCAGAGATGGAATAGTATCCGGTTGCATAGATGTTAATCTTAATTTGTAATTCTAACAGTGACCAATCCAGCCCATATCTTTGTTTGAGTTCACCTATATAATGCCTTACTTGCAAAAATGCATAGAAATCATACTTTGTAAGTCCAAATTGTTTACTTAATTCTTCAAAAGTTACTACATTCAAATTTATGTCCTGCAATTGCATAATATAGATCAGACCTTTCCGAGACCATTGCATAAATGGTCCGTCACCTAAACCTGGTAAGAAATTAGGATTCCCGATAATAGGGAGGAATTTAGAGACGTGTGGAGAACAACCCGTTATATTACATAATTCCTGCCAAGCAATAATAATATTCTTAAAAGTTATAAGTTGAAAGGGATCAGAGGGAAGTTCTGTAATTGTACAATGTAATAGCGCATCTAATCTAAATGGGGCAATCAGTGCAGTTTCCCAGGTTATGGAAGAGACTTGTTCACGCTCTAGTAACCAGTCTATCGCGACCTTACTACGTGCAGCTAAACTATAGAATTGCATATTTGGAAGTGCTAATCCTGCTACTGTTTTATTATTCATAAGCCGTGCTATCGCTATACGAGGTTTAGTGCCTTTCCAGAGAAATCTTGAGCAAGCCTTGTTATATTCTTTTAAGTCATTTTTATGAATAGGAATTGGAATATTTTGTATATAGTACAGTAATTTGGGAAATAATACTGTTTTAATTAGGATGACCCTAGCGGTTAGAGAAATAGGTAAATTGATCCAATCTTCTAATTTCCGTTTACAGGAAATAAAACATTTATGAAAATTCATATTGTACCATTCCTCCGGGTTAGGGCTTAACATGATACCCAAATAGGATATTTTCCGTACCTCAGCAAAAGGATGTGTAATATCATCATCTCTTTTCCTATCTAACCACATCAGCTCGGATTTTGTCAGATTAATTTTGTATCCTGATATTTTCCCAAAGATGCTAGATATTTCTAAAAATTTGGGTAAGGAGTTTTTAATATTACTCATAAACAACAGCAGATCATCCGCATATAGCAAAAGAACTAGTTTTTGTCCCGCAATGTTAATGCCCTCTAATTGTTGCTGCAGCATAATTGCAAGAGGCTCTAAGGATATGTTAAATAGTAAAGGCGACAATGGGCAGCCTTGACGAGTACCCCTTTGCAATAGAAAGCGTTCTGTAACTTCTCCGTTAATGATTAAGGCCGACCTCGGATCAGAGTAAATTAATTGAATATATTGGTTGAAATTCCCCGTTATTCCAAATTGTTCTAATGAAAAAAACAAATGCGCCCATGAGATACGATCAAATGCCTTTTCCGCATCAACCGATAGTAAGGCTAGATCTTCAGTATTCCCGTGTATATCTTTTTTAAATTTTTGATAACAAAAGTCCAGTAGTGTCAGAACTTTGCGCATATTTTTGGCGGGATTCCTCTTAGGCATAAAGCCAGATTGATTCTCGTGAATAATTGATCCAAGATGCGGTTTTAACCGATTTGCCAGGATATTCATTAGTAGTTTATAATCTGTGTTAAGAATTGATATTGGTCTATACAAAGCTGTTTGCTCTGGATCTTTATTTTTTTTGGCGATTAAAGAAATATTGGCAGCCGTAAAGTATGGGGAACATTTGTTTTTTTCAATAAAATAGAAGTTGAATAGGTTCTGAAGGGATGGTACAATATGTTCCTCTAGAATCCTGTAGAATTCGATTGGTAAACAATCCGGCCCAGCTGCCTTGTTAGTCTTAGCCGTTTTAATAGCCATGTGTATTTCAGTCTCTAATATTGGGGCATTAATTTCCGCTAATTCCTCCACAGAAAGTTTCGGTACCTTAATTTTCTCCCAGAAAGATTTTCTTTTATCTATGTCGCATTCTTCTGATTTATATAGATCTTTAAAATAATCCAGAAAATTTTTACTAATATCTGTATTATTTGTTACTCTCGTATTATTTTCCTTTATGGCTATTATAGTATTTTTATTTATTCTTTTTGTTATTCTAGCTAAAAATTTAGCCGATCTCCCTCCAAACCCCCCATATAGAGTCTTTTGTCTATGAATTTCTTGCATGGAGTTTTGTTTTAAGAAAACATCTCTAGCTTCTTTGGCCTTTATATATTTATTCCAATTAAGATCTGTGGAGTTCCCTAGGTATGTTCTGTAACAATTTTTGACCTGATTGGTCAACTGGGTTTCACGAGCCCTAGATTTCCTTTTGTGCTGACAGATATATGCCTTAATTTTCCCATTCAAAACTACTTTAGCCGCTTCCCAAAATATCTCTGGCTTCTCCATATAAGCTCTGTTATACCATAGATATTCTTTCCATTGGCTGCTCAGCCAATTTTGGAAATCTATGTTATTCAACAGATACTTAGGAAAGAAAAGGGGTTGGTTAGCCCTAGATTGCTTATTTAATGCACTTATTGCTAATGTAATAATAGCATGATCCGAAATTGTTATCTCTCCCATCTCTGCCCTCCACCCCAATCCAATCAGAGAATCAGAAATCAGAAATCAGAAATAGATCAATCCTGGACAATGTCTGGTGTCCTTTTGACATACAGGTATACGCTCTAACATCTGGGTTTTGTGCACGCCAAATGTCAGTCAAACCTAATTGAGACCCAAATTTCTGTATAATGCGTACTTTTCTGTCACGTTTAAACTGTGTTTTTTTATTCTGTCTGTCTAATAGTGGGTCACCTATTAAATTAAAGTCACCAGCAACTATAAGATCCTGTCCTATATATTTATGTAGGCGCAATGTCATATTGTTCCAAAATTCCTTGTCCACTTTATTCGGACCATATATATTACAGAGGATAAGTCGTTTCTCATTACAAATTATTTCTAAAATTTGAAATTGCCCTTCTGTATCTAATATTGAAGTCTCAATTTTGTAATTCAAAGCCTTATTAATCAATATAGCCACACCCCTTTTGCGTGAATTGTAGGGGGCTGCTATCACTTCCCCTACCCACTTCGTCTGTAATTTAGGGATTTCAATAGCTTTCAGGTGGATTTCCTGCAGGAGAGCTATGTCTGGTTTTTCCTTAGCCAAATGCTTAATTACAGATTTCCTCTTTATTGGCGAATTTATGCCGCCCACATTCCAGGAAACAATTTTAAGAGGAAAAGACATTTTTTATTTTAAAAAAATAAACACTATCCCAGAGGAGGTATTTCATCTGTAAATTATCACCTATAAGAGTAAATATTCAACAAGCAGATGGCGGAGATATGGAGGGAAGGGGAAGAAAAAAAAAAAAAAAAAACATGATAAAAATGTACGCAATTTAACCCTTTAAGGACACAGCTTTCAGTTTGCTCAATTGTTTTATGACAGAAAAATTCCGTCATATGTCCTTAAGAGGTTAAGCAAATGCGTCCAAAATACCACAACAAACAATATAAAAAAATACAATCCATCCTTGATTAAGTAACCTCATGTACTAGATATCCTGTAAACTATTCTAACTCATGTTATAGTTAGATCTTTACATAAAGAAAATGCTTCATCCATATTATTTACTGTATATGACTTCCCATCCTTCATTAAAATAAGTTTTGCTGGGTAGACTAGTCTAACATTAAACCCTGCCTTCATAAACTTTGAAAAAAAAAGGAGACATTTCCCTTCTTTTAGCTACTGTCTCAGAAGAAAAATCTTGGAAAATTAAAATCTTGTGGGAGTCAATGAGGAGGGAGTCAAGTTTTCTGTAATGCTTTAGATATAGGAGTTTGTCTTGGTAATTGACAAATTTAAAAATAATCGTTCTAGGTTTAGCCTCCATATTATTGGTTTCTCTTAGAAAACCAATTCGATGGACTCTCTCCACCTGAAAGGTTACTGGGGGGGGAGGTATCAAGAGTGCCTGAGGAAGAGTGACAGTGACAAAGGCCATCAGGTCCTGCGTACCCACTGATTCTGGTAGGCCAACAACCCTCAGGTTGTTGCGCCTAGACCTATCTTCTAGATCTTCGATCCTTGCCTGCAGCGACTTGATGGCCCTGTCTTGTTTCATTGCAGTAGGTGTAATACTATTCATTTTGTCCTCTAGCTCAGACACTCTGGTCTCTACCTCCTCAATTCTAGTGTTAAATTGGCGGATCTCACAAGATAGATTTGCAATTTCAGATTTGATCTCTTTTTTGACCTCATCTAAATGAGGAGTGAATATTTTCGCTATTTCTGCCCCCAGTTCAGCCATATCACAGCTGCCAATACCAGACAACCTACGCTCTTGTGACATGTCTGCAGTTGGGTCTGCAGGTTTTAGACTGTTTTTTTTGTCTCTTTTGGGAGGCATAGTTGGTGAGGAGCTCTTTTGAAGTGAGATAAATCTATCCATTCACCTGTGTTAAAGTGCTAACGTGTATTCTGTGTGCGTGAATACAGTTATTCTACAATCTCGTCTACAATCAATCAAATAGTTCAAATAACTTAAATTAGAATTATGTGGAATATGTGAGAAAAAAAAAAAAAAAGTTGTGAATTTAGCTAAAAGTGAGGTTCAGTTTCCTGTCCTTATTAATATGTGAGAAGTGAATGTGACACGTGTTAATAATGGGGTGCAAAAACAAAAGTGGGAAAAAAAAAGAAAAAAAATTTATTCACTGGCTCCTAATTATAGTCAATCTATTAGTCCTCTCTCAGTACTCAGATCAGTAGCTGAAGAGGGAGCAGCCCTCAAACCGGATAGTCGGCAACCTACTATCATTAGGCCTACCCTACAGTCAATTCTACCTGACACAACTTTTATAGATATCAATCATCTTTCTGACTGTATTCAATTCTTTGACTGAGAGTATAATAAACACATGTCTCTAATAATAAAGCATATATATAAAAATCTTAATGATTTTGCTGATTTAACAGAATGCAATATCAGTATTTCAAGGCAATGTATATAGCCACAAATGGAAATGTGTGCAAGGTCTTATCATGACAGTTCAAGCAATCAGTCTTGCCAATAGTAGTAAAGAATAGCAACGAAAGACCCAGACAGGATTTGCAGACAAGTTCCTTTTATGTAAATATACTACTAAGTTTGAGTCTAATAAGTCTTAGCCATATAAACAAAGAGATATGAAACTTAGCTTCATCCAGCGTTTATGGTTTCCTGCACTGCCCCCCTGGCAGTTTCAGCCGAGTCTTTAGAGCAGTTTCAGCGGAGATTCAGGTTTTTCCCACACCAATTTATCCTCACAGCTATGACCATCCAAGAGGCAAAAACTCCAACCTTTTCACCGCTATCTGTCACGAGAAAGCAAAGAGGGCCTGTTTGCCCTCTAGACGCTGATTGTAGGAGTTGATCCGTCTTTGCTGGAGGCGTGTGGCGTCTTCAGCTCCGGATTGGTGGATAGCCTCTGCTACAGGAGATGCCGGTCGCTCTACCAGGGAGCACAAGCGGGACCCGGACCACCCACCAAGAATCCCAGGAAGCCCGGCACCGAACCTCTCAAATGGCTCAGAACACAAAGAATCCTTGCCAGGACTGTTCCTCCTCCCGCGAGCCACTGCCTTCACACTCTCTCCTCTTTGTTGGGGGCGTGTAGCGTCTTCAGCTCCGGATTGGTGGGTAACCTCCGCTTCAAAAAATGGATACAGGATACAGTCCGCTCTACCAGGGAGCACAACGGGACCAGGGCCACCCACCAAGAGTCTCAGAAAGCCCAGAACCGAACTTCTCCAGCGGCTCGGGCCGCAAACCCCTCACCAGACTTGTGCCTCTTCTCACGGACTGTTGTCTTCGGGTTCTCTCCGGAGGTAAGGGGGATGCTGTAGAACTCAGCCCTATATCTTAACGAGGGGCTCCATTACCATCTCATACTGAGTTTCTATTTATTACCTTCCTTCCGTTCTGAATAGCCGCCAAACTACCTGTAAGCGTACACTGGTAGTAGCCAAGCAGCAATTTTTGGGGCTGCCGACACCTGTGATTGTCAGCTTCAGCGTTTCAAGTATGTTATTAACAGGCTATGTATGTCACCTTGGGTGCCTTTCTGCAACAGTGGGGAGTCTCTCGTAACATACAAATGTCCACAATCAATGTCGCTTAGTGAAGATGTAACTATTTAGAAGTTTTTAGGTAAATCGTATCGCTCATACATGAGTTGGAATGTTTTGTTTTTTTTTCCTCTCAAGGTGCTATAGCAGCTTAGCACTTTATTGCCTTCAAAGACTTCCTTCTGTGATCCTCGGATCGTGTACCAGCCTATCTGCAAGGATAGGATACCGGTAGCCTTCAGAATGCCGGAGAATAGCTGGTTAGTTCCCCATACAGGAGAGAGAGGTGAAGTTTCAGGCAGCTACCTGCATGCTACCTGTTGGCCCCACCCACCGGCCGGAAGTCCTGCCTATTAATTTTTGATATGTTAATTTGAAAAGAGGGGTGGTATCTCTGGGTAAAATTTGATAATAATTAATGTCTCCTAAGATTCTCTCTGCTTCTTTTGTGTAATCTTTATAGTCCTGAATAATGATACCACCCCCCTTGTCAGCGTCACGGATCACAATATTAGAATTATTCTGTAAACTGTACAATGCTTTTTTATGTCTCTGAAAGGAATAGTTTGTCCTTTTAGCTGTTGTTTCTACTAATTTTTCACAATCCTCTAAGACCATGTTTTGATATAATTCAATGTATTTATTGTTGATATTGGTCGGATTGAAATTGGATTTGTTTTTGACATTGGTATGTATGTATCCTTCAAATAGATGATCAGTTATGTCTTCAATGTTGGCAATGACACATGGTGTTGAGTGATCAGAGGGCATATTGTCAGTTAGTAATACCTGCGGGTTAGTGCTGTGTAATTGTTCTTTACTTAATTTTTTGTTTGCGAAATATTTTTGTAACGATAACTTGCGTGTAAAATTGTTTACATCAACGAATAAATTAAAGATGTTTGGTGAGTTTGGTGGACAAAAAGACAGGCCTTTTTTCAATACTCTTTTTTCTTCAATAGATAGTGTGTATGATGATAAATTAAATAGTCCCTGGTTTAATCTGGATAATTCCGCTTTCTTGGCGGTAAGGCCTCTGCCCCTCCTGCCTCGTTTTCTGGTATATGAGGTCTTTTTGCCAACCTTGTTGGCAGATTTTCTGTTCTTGTATTGGGACCTATCCCTAAAAAAGGAGGTGGTGGGTTACTGCTAGTGCTGGGACTCTCCCCATCTCTTATCATTATGAGTGGGCTAAATCTATTATTGTGTTCGTATTGTTCAAAATGTGTTATTGGAGAGCCATTTGGTAAGCCTTTTTGAATATTCTGCCTTCTGATTATACAACAACAGTATCACGCTATGTGGCGCCCTCTTTTTCGCTTATAATTTGCAGAGGCAATAACCAATAAAAAGAGAGCCTTCCAAGATAACAATTTAAGGTCAACAGAATGCAGAGGCTCAAACGGAACCTGTTGCAAAATATGATGAACAAGATTTAGGCTCCAAGGAGGAGCACAGGATCTAAACACAGGTCTGATCCTAATAATAGCCTTAACAAAGGACTGAACGTCTTGAAGCTCAGCCAGTCTCTTGTGCAATAAAACTGACAGGGCCGAAACCTGTCCCCTCCTGGCAATCTTAACTCTGTGCCAGGAAAAACCACGCTCTTCACACCAGAATAAGTAGCTCCTCCACACCTTGTGGTAGATATGCTGAGTAACTGGTTTACAAACTTGAATAAGAGTATCAATGACACTCTCTGCGACAAGGTAACTTCCACGGAGGAGACGAGGACATCCCCACTAGATCCACGTACTGATTACTGATACCCGCTTTTGCTTGATGCGGGCCACCACTTGAGGAAGAAGCAGTAATGGAGGAAAAAGGTATATAAGTTTTAACCTCCAGGGCACTGCTAGTGCATCTATTAGATCCGCTTGGGGATCCCTTGACCCGTACGTGGTAAGCTTGGTATTGAGACGGGATGCCATGATATCTGTCTCCAGCGTCCCCGACTTGCTGCATATCTCTGCAAACACCTTGGGATGGAGAGGCCATTCCCCTGGATGGAAGGATTGCCTGCTGAGAAAATCTGCCTCCCAGTTGTCCACAATGTGGATCGCTGACAGTGAACAGCTGTGGGCCTTCGCCCACTCCGGAATCTGAGATACTTCATTGCCAAGGAACTTCTCATTCCCCCTGATGGTTGATGTAAGCCACCGATGTTATATTGTCTGATTGGAATCTGATAAACTGGGACGAACCCAGAAGTAGCCAAGCCTTCAAGGCTTTGAAGATTGCCCGTAGTTTCAAAATATTGATCGGGAGAGAGGACTCCTCCTCAGTCCACAACCCCTGTGCCTTCCTGGCACCCCAAACAGCTCCCCATCTGGATAGGCTTGTGTCCGTAGTCACAATCTCCCAGGATGGTCTTAAGAAGCATGTCCCTTGGGACAGATGATCTGGACAGAGCCACCAAAAGAGCGATTCTCTCGACCGGCTGTCTAATACAATCTGTTGAGACAGATCTAACTGATCGCCATTCCACTGCCTCAGCATGCACAGTTGTAAAAGTCTGAGATGGAACCTGGCAAAAGGAATGATGTCCATGCAGGACACCATGAGACCAATCACCTCCATACACTGAGCCACAAAGGGACTCAAACAGGTTCGGAGGGCAAGACATGCCAAAGTTAGCTTGCAATGTCTCTGGTCTGTTAGAAGTATCCTCATGGATATGGAGTCTATTATAGTACCCCGGAATTCCACCCTGGTACTTGGGATAAGAGAACTCTTTTCCAAGTTTATCTTCCATCCATGTGATCGAAGAAGACTGAGAAGGGACTCTGAGAATTCTTCCGCAAGATGAAAGGATGGTGCTTGCACCAGAATATCGTCCAAGTATTGGGCTACTGCAATATCCTGAGTTCTAGCAACAGCTAAAAGAGCCCCTAAAACCTTTGTAAAGATTCTTGGAGCAGTAGTTAGGCCAAACGGAAGGACAATGAACTGGAAGTGCTGGTTCAGGAATGCAAACCTCAGGAACTGAAAGTGTTCCCTGTGGATTGGAACATGAAGGTAAGCATCCTTCAGATCTATAGTGACCATAAACTGAATAAAAGGAAGGATGGACCTTATTGTCTCCATCTTGAAGGAAGGGATACTGAAAAATTTGTTTAAAGGGACAGTCAACACCAGAATTTTTGTTGTTTAAAAAGAAAGATAATCCCTTTATTACCCATTCCCCAGTTTTGCATAACCAACACAGTTATAATAATACATGTTTTACCTCTGTAATTATCTTGTATCTAAGTTTCTGCTGACTGCCCCCTTATTTCAGTTCTTTTGACAGAAATGCAGTTTAGCCAATCAGTGCTCACTCCTAGGTCACTTTACGTGCATGAGCTCAATGTTATCTATATGAAACATGTGAACTAATGCCCTCTAGTGGTCAAAATGTATTCAGATTAGAGGCAGTCTTCAAGGTTTAATAAATTAGCATATGAACCTCCTAGGTTTAGCTTTCAACTAAGAATACCAAGAGAACAAAGCAAAATTGGTGATAAAAGTAAATTGGGAAGTTGTTTAAAATTGCATGCCCTATTTAAATCATGAAAAACATTTTTGGACTTGACTGTCCCTTTAAGCACTTTAGGTCCAGAATTGGTCGGAAAGTTCCCTCCTTCTTTGGGACCACGAAAAGGTTTGAATAAAACCCCAAACCGCTTTCTTCAATAGGCACCGGGACAATAACTCCTAAGGAGGATAGATCCCGAACGCACCCTAAAAAGGCATCCCTCTTTTCTGGTCTGGTAGATGGATTCGAGAGAAGGAATCTGCCCCTTGGTGGATGAGATTTGAAGCCTATCTTGTATCCCTGAGATACCACCTCCAGGATCCACGGATCCTGGACATCATTGAACCAAGCGTCTGAAAAAAGAGACAGTCTGCCCCCTACACAATCCGATCCTGGATCGGGGGCCGCCCCTTAATGCTGATTTGTTTTCGGCAGGCTTCTTATTCTGCTTGGATTTATTCCAGGACTGACCCGGCTTCCAAGTACTCTTGGGTTGCCCGGGTTTGGAGGAGAATTGTTGTCGTTGGGATTTGTCAGAACGAAAGGAACGAAAATTAGAAGATTGTCGTCCCTTAGACTTGTTCTTCTTATCTTGCAGTAGGAAGGCACCCTTGCCTCCGGTAACTGTAGAAATAATGGAGTCCAGGCCTGGTTCAAATAAAATCTTTCCCTTGAAGAGAAGAGAAAGGAGTCATATCCGCAGACCAAGACTTCAACCAAAGCACCCGGTGGGCTAGGACCGCAAAGCCAAAGGCCTTTGCATTTAGGCGAATAATTTGCATGTTCGCATCACAGATAAAAGAATTAGCAATTCTCAGAGCTTTAATTCTGTCTTGAATATCCTTGAGGGGAGACTCCACCTCAATGAGTTCCGACAAAGAGTCGCACCAGTAGGTAGCCGCAACCACCGGCAACTGCAGCCGCCGGTTGAAACAGAAATCCTGTATGTTGAAACATCTTTCTCAGAAAGGTCTCCATTTTCTTATCCATCGGCTTTCTGATCAAAGAACTATCCTCAAGAGGTATAGTAGTAAGTTTAGCAAGCGTAGAGATAGCACCATCCACCTTAGGAATGGAGCCCCATAAATCCAGTTGAGAGTCCGGGACCGGGAACAATGTTTTAAAAGTAGACGAGGGGGGAAAGGAAGAACCAATTCTTTCCCATTTGTTCTTAATAATGTTCGCCATCTTAACTGGCACAGGAAAAGTCAAAGGAACTTTCCTGTCTTTGTAAACTCTGTCTAAATTAGGTATCATAGTTTCTTCAGGCAGTGCGGCCTCTGGAACCTCTAATGTAGACAGAACTTCCTTTAATTAAAAACGCAAGTGCTCAATTTTAAATCTAAATTACGGTTCATCCACAGCAGGAGGCTTAGACGCTAAGGACTCAGACACAGAAAGTTCACCTTCTGAAGCTACAGAGGTTAACTGATCATCGGATAACTGGGACATAATAGCTAAATCCAATAAATATTTAGATGACTCCAGGTCAGGAGAGCTATGTTTAACCTTTCTCTTGCGTTTTGTAGAGCAAGGTAATGCACTGAGGGCCATAGACACGTTTGTAACTGCGCGGCAAAGTCTGCAGGAGAAGGCCCCCTCCGGATGGAGGATTAGATGTGCTACGTGAACTGCATGTGGAGTGGATAATGTAGCAAGGGTAGTAATCTCATGGGATGCCGAGTCCTGAGAGGTAGATGGCTCAGAGGGAGTAAGAGCTTTGGCAGACTTGTCTCCCTTCTTAGACTTTATAACGGTGTTAAGGCATGTGGAACATAATTGAGTGGGCAGGAAAACCACGTCCTCCTCACAATATAAACAGATATGATTTAGTACAAAAGGAGTACATTCTAACATGTCAGAGTCCTCCATAGCTCAGGTTATACCCACAGGAGGACACAAATAAAAATGTTTTTATTATATAAAACTGCACCTTTATACTCCCAATGGCCGGGGCACTCACCACCTCCTAGACCCAGACAGATAACAGAGAAAATGCTCTCCTCAGGTTCAAGTCTCAGCCGGAATGGAGGAAATTAACATAGATCACACCCGGTCACATGGAGTGCAAGACAGTACCCCCCTGTTATTACAAGTACAGCAAGTAATAGGAGCTGTGCAACAATTTCAAAAACAAAAGTGAAACTTAAAAGTGAAACCTGTTTGTTCCAGCTAAAAACACCCAGTCTATCAGCCCAGGAAAAAAATCACACAAAGCAGCATGTAAATAATGAATAAACTGATTAATTAACCCCAACTATTCAATAAACCCCCTTCAGGGGATATTAACCCTGGATCCTATCAAGGTATAAAGGAGCCACACTGTGACTCTGTTATAGCATTTTATGTGTAGAAATTTAAAAGATCTTACCTCCAGGATCCATGCTGTGGAACAGAACACAGCCTATCAAGTGTGACAGTCTTATAGAAGTGCTCCTGACATGGACTTGAGTGAGAGAAAGCAGGCAGTGAAACTCATCAACACTGATTGCTTAGGTGCTGTTAGCAGTAGTCTGGTTTCACAAGAATAACTTTCCCTGCATCTCCAGATTCTAACTTTCATCAATACTTTCACTGAGAGGTAGGTTGACTACTTAAAACTCCAGTCCTATCTCGAAGGGCAGATACCCTTTTTCAGGACTCTCTGAATCTTCTGACACTTCTTTGCCACCTCCTAACATGACAAAAGGCAAAGAATGACTAGGGTAATGATTAAATGGTCCTAGATCAATACCTTGGGTTGTCTATTTAAAAAATAATATATATATATATATATATATATATACACACAGTATAGTTTTGACAGGTAAATAAAAAAAAATAGGCTCTATTTCTGTTTAAATGGAGTGATATAAAATAATGCTAAAAATGATCCGGTATTTTGGGCAAGTGTTTCTCTGAAAGTCTCGGTAGTTAAGGTGTTAATAGAGTTTTCTTGGCTTGTGTAGCAGACCTAGGTGCAATGAGAGTTATTACTTCAGTTCCCATGGAGGAACAGGTTCAGGATTTCTATTCAAACCTTTTCATTGTTCCAAAGAAATACGGGCCTTAAAGGGACATCTTACCCTAACTTTTCCCCCTTTAATTTGTACATCCATTTTAACTAAGTGTATTATATTGTTTACAAATTGCTCATTGACCCTTTTTTTTCAGCATTTGAAATAGCTGATTTAGCCTTTGGTATCCCTACCTATGCTGAAAGTTTTCATACTTAACCCCTTCCTGACGGTACTTATTTGTTATATCGGAACAAAGTTCTGATGTAAACATATAAGTAAAAAATAAATAAATCACGCGACCGTACATGCGGATTGCTTGATTTCAATGATGGGATCAGGTCAGGGGGAGGGCCTATGAGGCTAGGCACGCCCTCCAGCCCGCAATCCAGCCGTTATGTCTTCTGGACAGCAGAGCGGCTAGGATGTTCCATGCTGCCAATATGAAAGAAATGAATTTATCAGGCAAGCTCTTACATAAATTATGTTTTCTTTCATGTAATTGGCAAGAGTCCATGAGCTAGTGACATATGGGATATCAATACCCAAGATGTGGAGTCTTCCACTCAAGAGTCACTAGAGAGGGAGGGAATAAAAATAAAAACAGCCATATTCCGCTGAAAAAAATTAAAACACAACCCAAAAAAAAAAAAAAGTTTATTTCATTTTTTAAAGAAAAAAACTTAAAACAAAAGCAGAAGAATCAAACTGAAACAGCTGCCTGAAGAACTTTTCTACCAAAAACTGCTTCCGAAGAAGCAAATACATAAAAACAGTAGAATTTAGTAAATGTATGTAAAGAGGACCAAGTCGCCGCTTTTCAAATCTGATCAACTGAAGCTTCATTCTTAAAAGCCCACGAAGTGGAGACTGATCTAGTAGAATGAGCTGTAATTCTCTGAGGCGGGGCCTGACCCGACTCCAAATAAGCTTAATGAATCAAAAGTTTCAACCAAGAAGCCAAGGAAATAGCAGAAGCCTTTTGACCTTTCCTAGGACCAGAAAATAAAACAAATAGATTGGAAGCCTTCCTGAAATCTTTAGTAGCGTCCACATAATATTTCAAAGCTCTTACCACATCCAAAGAATGTAAGGATCTTTCCAAATAATTCTTGGGATTAGGACACAAGTAAGGGACAACAATTTCTCTATTAATGTTGTTAGAATTCACAACCTTAGGTAAAAATTGAAAAGAAGTCCGCAAAACTGCCTTATCCTGATGAAAAATCAGAAAAGGAGACTCACAAGAAAGAGCAGATAGCTCAGAAACTCTTCTAGCAGAAGAGATAGCCAAAAGGAACAACACTTTCCAAGAAAGTAGTTTAATGTCCAAAGAATGCATAGGCTCAAATGGAGGAGCCTGTAAAGCCTTCAGAACCAAATTAAGACTCCAAGGAGGAGAAATTGATTTAATGACAGGCTTAATATGAACTAAAGCCTGTACAAAACAGTGAATATCAGGAAGTATAGCAATCTTTCTGTGAAATAAAACAGAAAGAGCGGAGATTTGACCTTTCAAGGAACTTGCAGACAAACCCTTTTCCAAACCATCCTGAAGGAACTGTAAAATTCTAGGAATTCTAAAAGAATGCCAGGAGAATTTATGAGAAGAACACCATGAAATGTAAGTCTTCCAAACTCTATAATAAATCTTTCTAGAGACAGATTTACGAGCTTGTAACATAGTATTAATCACTGAGTCAGAGAAACCTCTATGACTTAGAACTAAGCGTTCAATTTCCTTACCTTCAAATTTAATGATTTGAGATCCTGATGGAAAAACGGACCTTGAGATAGTAGGTCTGGCCGTAACGGAAGTGGCCAAGGCGGGCAACTGGACATCCGAACCAGATCCGCATACCAAAACCTGTGTGGCCATGCTGGAGCCACCAGCAACACAAAAGACTGTTCCATAATGATTTTGGAGATCACTCTTTGAAGGAGAACTAGAGGCGGGAAGATGTAAGCAGGATGATAACACCAAGGAAGTGTCAGTGCATCCACTGCTTCCTCCTGAACATCCCTGGACATGGACAGGTATCTGGGAAGTTTCTTGTTTAGATGAGAGACCATGAGATCTATCTCTGGAAGACCCCACATCTGAACAATCTGAGAAAACACATCTGGATGGAGAGACCACTTCCCTGGATGTAAAGTCTGGCGGCTGAGATAATCCGCCTCCCAATTGTCTACACCTGGGATATGCACCACAGAGATTAGACAGGAGCTGGATTCCGCCCAAGCAAGTATCCGAGATACTTCTTTCATAGCTTGGGGACTGTGAGTCCCACCCTGATGATTGACATATGCCACTGTTGTGATATTGTCTGTCTGAAAACAAATGAACAGTTCTCTCTTTAGCAGAGGCCAAAACTGAAGAGCCCTGAGAATTGCACGGAGTTCTAAAATATTTATTGGTAATCTCGCCTCTTGAGATTTCCAAACCCCTTGTGCTGTCAGAGATCCCCAAACAGCTCCCCAACCTGAAAGACTCACATCTGTTGAGATCACAGTCCAGGTTGGCCGAACAAAAGATTCCCTTGAACCAAACGATGGTGATCTATCCACCATGTCAGAGAGTGTCATACATTGGGATTCAAGGATATTAATTGTGATATCTTTGTATAATCCCTGCATCATTGATTCAGCATGCAAAGCTGTAGAGGTCTCATGTGAAAACGAGCAAAGGGGATCGCGTCCGATGCTGCAGTCATGAGACCTAAAACTTCCATACACATAGCCACTGAAGGGAATGACTGAGACTGAAGGTGCCGGCATGTTGCGACCAATTTTAAACGTCCCTTGTCTGTTAGAGACAGAGTCATGGACACTGAATCTATCTGGAAGCCTAAAAAGGTGACCCTTGTCTGAGGAATCAAGAAACTTTTTGGTAAATTGATCCTCCAACCATGTTTCCGAAGAAACAACACTAGTTGATTCGTGTGAGATTCTGCAGTATGTAAAGACTGAGCTAGTACCAAGATATCGTCCAAATAAGGAAACACCGCAATACCCTGTTCTCTGATTACAGATAGTAGGGCACCCAGAACCTTTGAAAAGATTTTTGGAGCTGTTGCTAGGCCAAATGGAAGAGCAACAAATTGGTAATGCTTGTCTAGAAAAGAGAATCTCAGAAACTGATAGTGTTCTGGATGAATCGGAATATGAAGATATGCATCCTGCAAGTCTATTGTGGACATATAATGTCCTTGCTGAACAAAAGGCAGAATAGTCCTTATAGTCACCATCTTGAAAGTTGGTACTCTTACATAACAATTCAAAATTTTCAGATCCAGAACTGGTCTGAATAAATTTTCTTTCTTTGGTACAATGAATAGGTTTGAATAAAACCCCAAACCTTGTTCCTGAGGAGGAACTGGCATGAATACCCCTGAAGACTCCAGGTCTGAAACACACTTCAGGAAAGCCTGAGCTTTTACTGGATTTACAGGGATGCATGACAGAAAAAATCTTCTCACAGGAGGTCTTACTTTGAATCCTATTCGATACCCCTGAGAGACAATGCTCTGAATCCAATGATTTTGGACAGATTTTATCCAAAGATCCTTGAAAAACCTTAATCTGCCCCCTACCAGCTGAGCTGGAATGAGGGCCGCACCTTCATGCGGACTTAGGGGCAGACTTTGGTTTCCTAAATGGCTTGGATTTATTCCAATTTGAGGAAGGCTTCCAATTGGAAGCAGATTCCTTGGGAGGAGGATTGAGTTTTTGTTCCTTATTCTGACGAAAGGAACGAAAACGGCTAGAAGCCTTAGATTTACCCTTAGGTTTTTTATCCTGAGGCAGAAAAACTCCTTTTCCTCCAGTGATAGTTAAAATAATAGAATCCAACTGAGAACCAAATAAATTATTACCTTGGAAAGAAAGAGATAGTGATCTAGATTTAGATGTCATATCAGCATTCCAAGATTTAAGCCACAAAGCTCTTCTAGCTAATACAGCTAAAGACATGGATCTAACATAAATTTTGATAATATCAAAAATGGCATCACAAATAAAATGATTAGCATGTTGCAGTAAGCGAGTAATGCTAGATATGTCAGGATCCAATTCTCGTTGCGCTAAATTCTCCAACCAAAAAGTTGAGGCAGCCGCAACATCAGCCAAAGAAATAGCAGGTCTGAGAAGATGACCTGAATATAAATAGGCCTTCCTTAGATAAGATTCAAGCTTCTTATCTAAAGGATATTTAAAGGAAGTGCTATCTTCCATAGGAATAGTGGTACGTTTAGCAAGAGTAGAAATAGCCCCATCAACTTTGGGGATTTTTCCCCAAAACTCTATAGATTTTGCTGGTAAAGGATACAATTTTTTAAACCTTGAAGAAGGAATAAAATAAGTACCTGGCTTATTCCATTCCCTAGAAATCATATCAGAAATAGCCTCAGGAATAGGAAAAACCCCTGGGGAAACCACAGGAGGTTTAAAAACAGCATTTAAACGTTTATTAGACTGAACGTCAATAGGACTGGTTACCTCAATATCCAAAGTAATTAACACTTCTTTTAATAAAGAACGCATATACTCTATTTTAAATAAATAAGTAGATTTGTCAGTGTCAATGTCTGAGGAAGGATCTTCTGAATCAGATAGATCCTCATCAGAAGAGGATAGATTATTATGTTGCTGGTCATTTGAAATTTCATCAGCTAAATGAGAAGTTTTAAAAGACCTTTTACGTTTATTAGAAGGTGGAAATGCAGACAAAGCCTTCAGAATACAATCAGATACAAATTCTTTAAAATTTACAGATATATCATGTACATTAGAAGTTGAAGGAACTGCAACTGGCAATGTACTATTACTGATGGAAGCACTATCTGCATGTAAAAGTTTATCATGACAACTATTACAAATGAGATTTGGTGGAATAATTTCTACACTTTTACAACAAATGCACTTAGCTTTGGTAGAACCGATGTCAGGCAGCAATGTTCCAGCAGAAACTTCTGAGACAGGATCAGATTGGGACATCTTGCTCAATGTAAGAGAAAAAACAACATATAAAGCAAAATTATCTATTTCCTTATATGACAGTTTCAGGAATGGGAAAAAAATGCAAAAGCATAGGCCTCTGATAGAGAAAAAAGCAAGAGGCAAACATCAATGGGGTATTGAAATAATGAAAAAAATTTGGCGCCAAGTATGACGCACAACATAACATAAGCTTTTTTGGCGCCAAAAATAACTGGAAATGACACACTCGCGTCACTAATGACGCCGCCGTGTGAAAGATCTCGGCATCACGTATGACGCCGGAAATGACGAAGTTGCGTCATAAACGTCTTTTTTCGCGCCAAAAATTACGCAATAAAGTCTAGCATTTGACGCATCCGCGGGCCTAATACCCGCAATAGCAAGAAGTAGTCAATTGAAAAAAAAGACTAAACCCCAGGTAAGAAATAAATTTCTTAAAATGTTTAAATTCCCCAAATATGAAACTGACAGTCTGCTGAAGGAAATACATGAACCTGACTCATGGCAAATATAAGTACAATACATATATTTAGAACTTTATATAAATGCATAAAGTGCCAAAACATAGCTGAGGTGTCTTAAGTAATAAAAAACATACTTAAAAAAAAACACCCATCCACATATAGCAGATAGCCAAACCAGTAATAAAACAGTTATTAGTAGAGGTAATGGTAAATTGAGAGTATATCGTCGATCTGAAAAGGGAGGTAGGAGATGAATTTCTACGACCGATAACAGAGAACCTATGAAATAGACCCCCGTTAGGGAAATCATCGTATTCAAATAAGTGATACTCCCTTCACGTCCCTCTGACATTCGCTGTACTCTGAGAGGAATCGGGCTTCAACAATGCTGAGAAGCGCATATCAACGTAGAAATCTTAGCTCAAACTTACTTCACCACCTCCATAGGAGGCAAAGTTTGTAAAACTGAATTGTGGGTGTGGTGAGGGGTGTATTTATAGGCATTTTGAGGTATGGGAAACTTTGCCCCTCCTGGTAGGATTGTATATCCCATATGTCACTAGCTCATGGACTCTTGCCAATTACATAAAAGAAATAGGTCTCAAAAAGTACAAAGTACAATTTTCCTCTTTTACACCTAGTTGAGCTGGGTGTAATATTTCTCAATGTATCGACAGCCTCCGACAGTATATTAACGGTTTGCGCTTTCATTGGAAACCTGGTATAATTTATCGATTAACGGCTTCTATTACTTTCTATGGGACGCGAAGATTTTTTCGGCATCCGGAGTCCAGCTGCTGATATTGAGGTATAACGCGCCATTGGAAACAGTCGATAAACGATATTGCTTTTGACAGCATATTTAACGGTCTGCGAGTGCACGCAAACTGAATTACGACTCAATGGAAGCGAGGCCTATGTTGGAGACTATTACCTATAGTGTGGGAGGTTCAATTGATGACTATTTATATACATACCTATTCACAAAGAATTCTCAGATTTGCCTTTGTAAACTAATCTTATCAAATCTTCTCAGAGTTCTTTAGTCTGTAGTGAGAGCTCAGGACTTGGTCGTAGCTCCTTACCTAGACAACATTCTTGTTGTTGTCTTTAAGGTTCTGTTTCTCTTTGCTATTTCCTTGGCAAGAATAGCATCTCAGCTTTTTGCTCCAATCAGGAAATTGGAGTCACATCTCTCTGTCCAGCACCAAAAAAAAAAACAATGCTAAAGAGAGGTTACTTCATAAAGTGGATGTAGTAAGGGCCTTGAATTTTTATCTTTAAGACTCTAAAGAATTCAGAAATTCTTCTTTATCATTTCTCAGGTCCCCGCAACGTACAGCTTGACTTAACCCCTTCAGGACAGACACATGCCGTCCTAAGCACATTAAAGACCAGTGCTTTTAGGACAGCATGGAATGTCCTAAGGACATCTAGAGATTAAAGTTTTGATTTGTTTAGCATACATAGTAGCAAGAAAGCCTCCTCCTGAAAGAATTACTGCTCATTCTAACAGAGCAGATGCCACCTCTTGGGGTTTTAGAAATTAAGCTTCCATTGAATAGATAAGCAAGGCAGTTACTTGGTCATCTTCACATACCTTTACTAAATTCTACCATTTTGATATGTTTTTTTCTCTGAGGCTGCTTTTGGTAGGAAAGTTCCATTGGCTGCAGTGCCTGTTTAGTACTTCTACCTGTCTTAACTGTTTTTCCCTCCATATTTCATGGTGGTCTTCTAGACATCACAGTTCTTGTGGACTCTCACCATCATGAATTTATAAGGTAAGTATACACATATTTATTAACACAAAAACATCATTTATGCATAACTGATAAATTCATTTATTTCATGGTGGTGAGAGTCCATGATCCATTACTTCTGGGAATTACCTTTCCATACCACTAGGTGAAGGCAAAAATTCCCAAACCCCAAGAACTCTATAAAACTTCTCCCACCTCACAGGTACCTTAGTCTAACTTCTAGCCAAGCAAATTAGGTAGGAAAAAACAATAAAAGGAGCAGGAAAAAAAAATGTGCTCAAGAAAAAAACACCAAAAACATAGGGTGGGGTCTCACAGACTCTCACCATCAAGAAAGAAATACATTTTTCAGGTAAGCATAAATTATGTTTTCTTTTATACTGGTGATGAGAGTCCACAATATATTACTCCTGGGAACTAATACCCAAGCTGTGGAATCTACAAGTAATGAGACAAAGGGTGGGATTTAGAAACATATTTTTTCACTGAAAAACTAAATCCCCCATCCCACAAAAAAACAAAAAGGATTTTAAATAATCATGCAAAAATAAATTAAGCTGAGACAACTGCCTGAAGGACCTTCCTTCCAAAGGCTACCTAAGAAAAAGCAACAAATCAAAATGGTAGAATTTAGTAAAAGTATGCAAAGAAGACCAAGTAGCTGCCTTGCAAATTTGGTCAACTGAAGCATCATTCTTAAAAGTCCAAGAAGTGGCAACCTACCTAGTAAAACGAGCAATAATCTGTTTCGGTGAAGGACCTCCAAGAAAGTTTCAACCAAGAGGCCAAAGAAACAGCAGAAACCTTCTGTCCTTTCCTAGAACCAGAAAAGTTAACAAATAAACTAGAAGTTTGTCTGAAATCTTTAGTAGCATCAATGTAATACTTAAAAGCTCTAACAACATCCAAACTATGCAAAGATCTTTCTAAAGTATTCTTAGGATTAGGACACAAAGAAGGTACAACAATTTCCCTTCTGATATTGTCTAAAAACACAACTTTAGTCAAGAAATCAAAAGTCCTTAAGACTGCATTATCCTGATGAAAGATAAGATAATGAGGGTCATGAGAAAGAGCAGATGATTCGGAAACTCTCCTTGCAGAAGAAATAGCCAAAAGGAACAAAACCTTCCAAGAAGGAAGGTGCCTGCAAAACCTTTAACACCAAGTCAAGGCTCCAAGGAGGATAAATTGGCTTAATCATATGCTTAATCCATGTCAAAGCCTATCAAAACCATGAATGTCAGGAAAATTTGCAATCTTCATGTGAAACAAAACAGAAAAATCAGAAATCTGACCTTTTAACCCTTTCATGACATGACAAGTTCTGAATGTACACAAAACCTACAATTTCAGCTATATGTCTGTTCAACCATAATGTACCTCTTTCACATTAAGTACACCCACACTTATTAGATATTGTTTTTTAGAGCACAGATAGGGCTTTCTTTTTAGCATCAAATATTTACTTCTAAACTATAATTTTATATGAATTTTTTTAAGTAAGTGTGAGAAATTAAGCAATTTTATGTTTGCCAAACAATTTTATTGTTAATATCATCATCCTGATAGATTTTACTACAATAAAACTGTTTTATTTGTGTTCAGCAATGTCCCACGAGTACAAGGATATCCCACATGTACAGGTTTTCTGAGATTTCTGGAAGTTACAGGGCCCAACATAGGGTCTGCCAATTTACATGGAAATTTGGCACCTTGATTTTCTGGGCTTATGTCACTTTTCAGACATTATAGCAGCCCAGGAATGAAAATTACCCATCATGGCATACCATTTGCAAAAGTAGACAACCCAGGGTATTCCAAAAGGGCTATGTCTCGTCTTTTTGTGAAACCTCTTAGTCACAACACCTGGCCAAATGTAGTGGTCATATCTTTTGTATGACTTTTTTTTTACATAAACACTGCACTTTGGCTGTTATAATCCTTATATGTTTTGCTGCTATAAAACATACATATTTGTGTTCCGTAATTTCCTACGAGTACAACAGTACCCCCCATGTACAGGTTTTATGGGGTTTACAGAAGTTACAGGGCCAAATATGGGGCCTTTCCATTTCAGTCTTCATGCGTGGAAATTTGGCACCTTGATTTTCTGGGCCTATGCCCTCTCTGAGACATTATAGCAGCCCAGGAATGAAAAATACCCCATCATGGCATACCATTTGCAAAAGTAGAAACCCCAGGGTATTCCAAAAGGGCTCTTCTTTTTGTAAAGCCCCTGCTATAAAACACACATTTGTGTTCGTCAATGTCCTACGAGTACAACAGTACCCCCCATGTACAGATTTTATGGGTTTTACAGAAGTTACAGGGCCAAATATGGGGTTTGCCCATTTACATTGAAATTTGGCACATTCATTTTCTATGTTTATTCTTTTTGGTAGCCACTTAGGGGCCGATTTATCAATGCTTCCACTGATAATACTAATAAACAGGCGCCCATAGCGTAGTAGGTTCAAAAAATGAAAGGTATGATAGAAAGGGATAAGGGTGCACTCACATTTAGGAGAGCACTATCAACTGCTGTACAGGCAGGCTAGAAATTTTAGAGTATACTGATTGGCTCTCTCTCAGTGGCAACAGCTTATATGGTGTTATTTCTTTCTTTGAATAAATCAAAAACAAACTACCATAGTGTAATATGTTTGTACATACAAAGAAGTAGGATAGAAATATTTAACTCACATTTAGTGATGCACTGCCAAGTGCTATAAACTCAGGCCAGATATTCAGGAGTAGTCTGGCTAACTCTTTCACTGTCTCAGTATTTGGTGCAATAGGATCCAAACGATTGCCAAGGGTTTCTCAGTGTGATGATAATACCAAAAGCAAGGAATCCCATAAAAATGTGTATAAAACTCAGTTTTGATAAAAATAAGGTACAGGTGGCCCTCGTTTTACAACGGTTCAATTTACACCGTTTCAGAATAACAACCTTTATTTCCAGTCATGTGACTGCTATTGAAAAGCATTAAGAAGCAGTGCATTTATTAAAATAGCCAGTAGGGGGAGCTGTCCGCTTGTGTTGCAGAAAAGCCAAGCAAGCTGAAATTAATCAGTTTAACCAGACCTGAGCTATCGAGCAGATTTCAAAGGAACAAGATCTTCCTGTCTATAAATCAGTCCAGATTGGAATGCATAGAAAGAATGCAGAAAAATGCAAGTGAAGTCTGTGTTGTGTGATTATACTATTAGGTTAATAATGCTGTTTAGCAAATGTTTTTGTTCATTTAACTTCGTTTAATTATATATTCTGTGTTTTATTAGGTTTATAATGCTGTTTAGCATTTAAAGTCTTCATTTCAAAGCTTTAAAAATAATGTATTAGGTGTTATTTATGACAATTTTGAGAGGGGCCTGGAACCTATCTTCCTCACTTCCCATTGACTTACATTATAAACTGGGTTTCAATTTACAACGGTTTCGATTTACAACCATTCCTTCTGGAACCTAACCCCGGCGTAAACTGAGGGCTACTTTAATATCAAAACTTAAAATACAGCGACGCGTTTCTCAGTGATACAGTACACTGTTTCATCAGGCTGGTATTGTAACAAACATTTGTATAGCCTTTTATACACATATGTTACCAATCAAGGATTGATACAAACAGAAAACACTCCCCTTCCCAGACCCTCCCCCCTATGTTAAGAACGCTCAAATCTACCCTTATTAAAAATAAATAAAATTCCAACTAAAAAATGATCCATATATCACATTCCTAGATGTTCATAGAGTTGCTGTCTGTATGCTTGAATAATAAGCGTAATATATCATCTACACTGTTATCACTATTTATTTGCTGATTATCGGCTTAATCTTATAAGTAACATTTAAAATGTAAGTTCATTTTGGATCCAAGCTATCCCATAAGTTTGTAGATAATTGGTGATTCAATGATAAGCCTATACTATCATAAGTGGTGTCCTATGTGTTTAATGAAAATATTGTCGTTGTTTTACTATCTATAATTGTCCAAGTACACTATTGGTGGAAATATGGGTCACGTGCGGTCACGTCAGAGTGTGGTAGAGTATTGATAGGGCAGTCCGAAATGACTTAGTAAAACTGTTTAGTAGTAATGCTCATTTATAATTGGCCAGCTATCTCGTGATGTATGCTGAAAGGGGGTGTAGTATTTCACCGGACTAAAAACGAAACAATAGTCATTTTAATCAAAGACAACAAGAATTTGATACAAATATATACAATACACCTAACAGATATGAGGCCCTAGAAACAATCCCGTTAGAACAAGAAGATGGAGAAATTCCATCCTGTTCTAATTACTCCAACAGGTCCAACTATAGACAATCTGAAAATGTGCCTTTTTTAGAGAGAGGCCACAAACAGAGATTTACCCAACCGAAAATAGCCCAATACCTAGAACCACTCACTATGAGGACCCTACACCAACCAAACAACATCAATGAAACAAACACAAAAGAGTATATGTAGACAAGGAACTAGAGGAAGAAATAGAGCCGCCAAAGACTTCAGACACTAAAAAAGGGATATACAATCTATCCACACACCTACTTACCAAGGATGAAATTAGGGTTTAGTCCATCTAGTGGCCATAAGATGTTCAACCTCTTTGTAGATTTAAATAGCTTTATAAGAAAGCTATCACTGCAAAAATATTTTGCAGAGAAAAAACTTAAATAATCACAATTTATACCCATTTTGACTGATACTATGGAAAGTCATATCAAAAAGAATATTATATACAGTGAACCAAATGACCTTAATGAATACTTATTTGAGGGATATATTCATACAGATCTTAAAAATAGATCTCATTTTACGCCGCAATTATCTGATCATACACATATAGATCTTTTTAAAGAATTAGAAGATTTTGCTAAACTGCCCCGAAAACCTTATGGTAGATCGAATCTAAACCATAATGAAAAAATTGCATTAAATAACTTAAATAACCTGTTGAAAAACAACACCTACTAGATAAGGAACATGAGAAATTAAAAAGAGATTGGGTAAAAGAAGTTATTTTTCTATAATATAAGAAAGCAAGCAGAGGACTAGTTGGAATATGAGATTAAAAAAATATTAAAAAAATTTATGATATACATGGCAGATATATAATAGTACAAATGACCATTGAAAATAAACTGGTAACTTTATGTAATATCTATGGACCAAATGAGATTAATGGGTCATTTTGGGAGGATATAACAAAAATATTACTTAAATAAATTGACACTAAATTAATATTAGGAGGAGATTTTAATCTCTCTCTGAATTTCTATCTAGATAGAAGTGGAAGTTCTATAGGAAATTTGAAAAAGGGATTGATTAAAAGAGGAAAATTTGATTAAAAAATGGTGAACTATATAACAGAGACACTAGATATAGCAGATGTATGGAGAATTAAAAATCCTACCCAAAGAGAGTATACATTCCATTCAAAAGTACAAGATTCTTTTTCAAGAATCAATTTTTTTTTGGTCTCAAAAGCCTCAATTACAAATATAGAGGAAGCAAAGATCAATGAAATTATTATCTCTGATCATGCTGCAGTTAATTTAAGCTTTAATTTGGGAAAGAAGATATATGATAAACAAAGCTTCAGATTTCCAAAATTTTTGTACGGTTCAGAGCCATTTAGGAAACATATTGAGGAAAATTGGAGTGAATAGTTGAAAAATAATATAAATGGCTGTGAAAATGTACAAACTATTGGGGAGGCAGGAAAGGCAGTTATCAGAGGTGAGATAACTTCTTATGTAATAAAATACAATAGAGAAATAAATAGACAATATAAAGAAATGAGTGAAAAAACAACATACTCTTATAGCCAATATTTAGAACTTGGAACAACTTTATGGAGGAAAAAATATATGGAGGATAAAAAGGAGCTGGAATTACATATAAACCAACAAGCTATAAGAGATCTTAGAAAAGATAAGGGGAAATTATACAGATTTGGTAATAGATCTGGTAAGCTTCTAGCCTCCTTAGTTAAAGTACAAAAATCGCCAAGACAAATCACGGCATTGAAAGCCGGGGGAAAAGTAATTAGTAATAATATAGAGATAATAGAGGAATTTAGGAAATACTATAATAATCTTTACACATCTGAGAGCAAAAACGATGTAATGGATATTAGGTCTTTTTTAGAAGGCACTAATATTCCAAAAATTTCACAGGAACAGCAAGAAATGTTAAACTCTAATATAACAACAGATGAAGTAGATAAAGTAATAGCAAAGATGCCAATAGGCAAGGCCCCTGGCCCAGATGGGCTACCGTTAGAATGGTATAAAATTATGAAAGAATCATTGATAAATCTGATGACACATCTATTTAATGGATATCTGAGTGATAGAATTAAGCCGTCTTTAATTTTTTCTGCAGCTAACATTACCGTAATTCCTAAATTAGGGAAAGATCCTCAAAATGTCATGTCATATAGACCGATATCCCTGCTTAATCAGGACTATAAAATCTTAACAAAAATAATGGCTAACAGATTGAAAATCTTACTTTCGGAGTTAATTCATAAAGATCAATCAGGATTCATTCAGGCTAGACCATTAAGCAAGAACATTCGTAAAGTATTACATGTAGTTAACCATTATTGGCTTATGAAAAAACAACATAAAGGAGAAGTAATTCCAAATACCCTGTTGTTGGCCTTAGATGCGGAAAAGGCCTTCGACAGAGTCGAATGGTCTTATTTAATAACATGCTTAGAGGAATACAATATTAAAGGTCCATTTAGTAAGCTTATTGAAAATGTCTATCTAAAATCCAATGCCTCGGTTATTGTCAATGGAGAGTTATCATCTAGATTTAATTTGGGCAGAGGAACCCGTCAGGGGTGTCCTCTGTCACCCCTATTGTTCAATTTGGCATTAGAACCCTTGGCAATTAAATTGAGAAACATCAATACGGGTATAGAGATGAATCGGAATAAATACCATCTATCTCTATACGCAGACGATATGTTATTGTTTGTTCAAAATCCAGAGTTGAATTTAAAAAAGATTTTGAAGGTTATCAATGAATATGGTCAATTTTCAGGGTTTAAAATAAATAATACAAAATCAGAAGTTCTATGGTTAAATAAGAGACAATCTTGTGATATTAGTGAATTCTCATTTGTAGAATCTAAAAATTACATTACATATTTAGGAATCAATATATCTCCCAATCCGGAAAAACTGTATAATATAAATTATGAGAAAATATTTATATCCATAGAACAATCCCTTAAAAAATGGAATAATTTACAGATTTCACTTATGGGGAGGGTACATATAATAAAAATGATGATACTACCAAAATTGTTATACCCTCTAAATATGCTGCCAATCTTAATCCCCAAGAAAGACATTGAAAGATTGAATAAAATCTTTAATCGATTTATTTGGAAGGGGAAAAGAACACGTATAAGCTTAAATAAATTAAGACAACCTCTGACTCAAGGGGGATTAGCTGCTCCAGATGTTTATCTGTATAATCTGGCATCATTAATGAGAATAGCGGTTGATTGGCTGGGAGAAACAGAATATTTTCATGATAAGTCATTAGAAATAATAGCATCAAAAGGGATTAGTAAAGCATATGTACTTCATATGGACTTGAAAGATATAGATATTACAATTAGGAATAACATCATGTATAAGGATATTTTGAAAGCATGGGATATTACTAGTAAGATTCTACAGTTCTCAATTAAGAGTTCTATATTTTTACCTATAAAGGGAAATCAAAACTTTAGACCAGGCATGGAAAATCCTATTTTTACAGAATAGAGAAAACTTGGGATAAATAAGATAGGGGACTTATTAGACCCTTCAAAAAAAACAGTATGTACATTTGAGGAACTACAATATAGATATAACCTACCTAAATCACACTTATACCCATACATTCAAATAGCACATTACATAAAGATGATAATTAATAAATACTCTTTCTCCATATGGGATTGTCACCCTTTACAAAATATGATGGATGATTTTCAGAAAAAAAAATGTTCTTATTCAAGGTTATATAAAGCACTAGTATACTCAAACTTGACTAGTATAAGGAGTAAGATAATAGAGGGTTGGCAAAAAGAAGCCTCTATAGGACTGGATGTTAATGAAGTGGAAAAAAGTATGAAAATTGTTATATCTACAACGTATGATTCATACTTTAGGGAGTCCCAAATTAAAATATTACACAGATTCTACATAAAATGTGTGAAAAGAGATGTACTAAATGTAATTATATAGATCCCAATTTAAAACATCTACTATGGGATTGCCCAAAAATTAAACAATATTGGGCAAAGATTAGCTTTTGGGCGAGTAAGATTTTTAAATATAAGATTAATCTAAATTTCTTGAATGTAATACTCGCATCCAATAGACAAGTTAAACACGAAGATACCAAATTGATGACTATGATAATTTTAACAGGAAGGAGATGTATAATGAAAAGATGGATCTCAAAGAGAGGTCCTAATTTGAAGGAACTTCAGAATACTTTGATGGAACAAATGAATACAGAATTCTTTGATGTAATGTATGATAAGGATATAAGAGTTGAGGAATATAAAAAAAATGATGGATTTATAAATGTTTTAGAAACACATGTAAAAAATAAAGTTATGCTGTTATTGGAAACATAATTGTAGAATAACTCTATAATTGAGTTGGGAAATAATGATAAAAAAACAGAGTAAAAAGAAGGGAAGGAAAGGAAAGAGGGAAGGGGAGAGGAGAAGAAGAGAAAAATAAAAGAAAACTATTAAGAAAAGGTCGGTAAAGAAACTGTTAAACTTATGTAGGAACTATAGATAAGGGACTTATCCCCCCCAGGGCTATATTTCTTCAAATTAGGTTCAGGAAGGGAAATAAGTCAGAAGTATGAAAGTATTTATGTAGTTTAAATGACAGGAAATAGTGCTATTGATAAATTGGCATGAGGTTAATGGATGTGAAATTCTGTTTTATAAAAGTTGGTAGGAGAATAAAGGTTCTTAATAATTTTAATACTGGTTAAGTCAGAAATGTAGTAACGTATAGATTATGTGACTAAGTTTGATGTTTCTTGCTTGTGGAAGTATTATGCAGCTGCAAATAGTAATATTACATTTATATAGATGAAATACCATGTAATGAGATATTGTCTATTAGACTTATGTATGTCTAAGAATGTTAATGTTTATTGTATTTAACTGAATTTTCATAATAAAAAAAAAGAAAAAGAAAAACAACAATTTAGTCATAAGACAGGCAGATAAGGGTGGGGGATTATCATCCAGAATTTCAATGACTACTTAAATGGGGCTAAAAGAATCTTAGATGATAAAGAGTATTATAAGAAACTCAGCTATGACCCTACAGAAAGTTACCTCAAAATATTTACTGGTATTGTCAATTTTGTTTTTTGTGAGGGTATCCTTACCAAAAATGAAAAAGATTATCTTATTCCTGTAAAACCTAATAGGGCATTTTACTACCAATTGCCAAAAATTCACAAAAATATAATTTCCCCCCCAGGCCGCCCAATCATAGCTTAACCGATAACGCATCATGCTATGTAGACACATTTTTACAGAAGTATGTCATTAATTTGAAATCATATATTAGAGACTCTGCTGATCTGTTATTTAAACTTAAAAGTATACCATCCACTAAAGATATGATTTGGATATCTTGTGATTTCAGTTCCTTATACTCAAACATATCACACAGACTAGGATTGTTAGCTGTAAATTAATTTTTGGGAAATTATGTATTCTTGCCAGACCTCCAAAATCAATTTATCTTACAGATTATAGCCTTTATTCTCCTACACAATTATTTTGTATTTCAAGAGGACTACTACTTACAGGTTAAGGGTACTGCCATCGGCCCCAGGTTTGCCCCGAGCTTTGCTAATCTCTATATGGGAATTTTCTAACAGAGATATATATATGACACTCGGTTCGGGGCAAATCTGGTGTACTATGGCAGATATATAGATGACATGTTGTTGGTGTGGACAGGAGACATAGAGTCTGCCAACACATTTGTGGAACATATCAACAACAATGACATGGGTTTAGCCTTTACAAGCAATATACAATCCCAGGATATTGTCTTCCTAGACCTCAGTTTATCTATATCTAAGAAAGATGGCTCTATATCTTCAAGTAACCATTTCAAATCTATTGACTGCAATAGCTACTTAGATTACCATAGCAACCATTACACCCCTTGGAAAAGAAATGTCCCATATGGGCAGTTTAAAAGATTGATGAGAAATTGCAGCCAAAAAACAGATTTCATCAAACAGAGTGAAGTTTATACATCAGAGTTTTGCACAAGTTGAGTCTGAAGATAGGGAGTCCTACTTCATTAGGGACAAACAAACATCACAAAAGAATTCACATGGAGAAAATAAAGATAGAATAATGTTCATTAATCAATATAATTCCAATTGTCAGCAGATTAAGAAAATCATAAACAAACATTGGAATATTTTGTGCAGAGATCCAATTCTGGGAAATTAATTGTCTGAACAACCTAGGTGTGTATATAGAAGAGCTCCCACATTGAAAAACCTCCTAGCACCTAGCAAAGTGGTAGTAAATAGATATAACAATAACAAAAATAAAAATATGCAAACATCTAGATTCACTAGTACTCTAAGGAAAAAAGGAGTCTTCAAATGCTTAGTGAAAAACTGTAGAATGTGTAAATTATTTACACAAGGAAAAAGTAGTTTCAAATCACATACCATAGGGACCATTTACTCAATAAACAGCCATATAACATGCAACTCTACTTATATCATATATGTCCTGACATGTCAATTATGTGGGATCCAATGTTGGAAGAACCTGTAGAAAGATCAGAGATAGAGGGAATGAACACTTTTGTAATATGGAAAAAAAAACTATAAATTCCGTAGCGTTTCCCAACATTGTAATCAACAACATAATGGGGATACTAACATTTTTCATATTACTCCCATCGAACAAATCTCTCCCTCCTACTTATATCATAGATTTAATAGACTTAGACAAAGGGAGACTTTTTGGATCTTCTGACTTAACACTTTATTTCCCAAAGGTCTAAATATGAATATGGACCTAGCAGCTTTTCACTGATTGTAATTTTTATTTCTATTTTTAGATAAATATTTTATGTTCATTAACATGAGGGAGTATATATATACAGTATATATTCACCCTCCGATACATCATATATTCCTTTTATCATTATCACTCCTGCTACACAACACCTTTTATGTCACGTTATTCTATCCACTAGTCTTAATGTGAGTTACATATTTTATAATAGAATCACCTCTTGAGAAAAGATTAGACTGCCTAGTATCATACTATGACAACAGCTTTATACTGTATTTTATTATTTATAGTGCACGTATTATTTTTATTATTTTTTAGTAATTCTATGTGCACTCAGTCTTATATTTATTCTCACTATCACATCACAATAGTTCACTCTTTTACACATTACACCAATTACACACTATTGATCTATTATAAAAGTTTTTTACTAGAAAGACCTGAGAAAATGACGACACCCAGAGACTTCATTGTGAATCTAAATGTTACAACTATGTTCTAACAAATATCTTCTGATGTTAATTGGTATATCTTACCTTCCACATATATAAAAATCTGCACATGTCTAATGCAATAACAAGTTTTCTCAATAAATCCACAAATACTGATAGTCACGAAACGTTACCATAGTAACTAACACACACAGCTATATTAACATGTACATGGCAAGATATCACGCCCCGGGGGGGGCGGAGCCAACCGTCAGGGTGATAGGACATACATAGCAAGAGCTCCTGCATTTTTTGCTCAATTTTGGTTCTTTTTTACCACATATACCTGCAACCTTTTCTCCAAAAATCACCTATCACCCTGACAAGACTATACCTATGGAAGAACAATATAAAGAACCAAAGAAACAGATAAATATCGGCTCTTGATTCACTTCTCTACGCTACCACGAGGCCGCCAGTACCTCTGGCCTGCATACCTGCTGCCGAAAAACATCCTGCTACTGTCTTTCCCGATATTGGGACACAAATATCAGAATTCTATCTCCTGGCCAGCAGCTCACCATATCGCTAGGACACTGCCTGTGACCGCCTCCTACCATGGATCCACTTGCCCTCCTGCGGGACATTGACCTCCTATTGCGGCAGTACCGAGAGGCCTTTACAGTTTCCCTAGACTCTGTTTGTGGCGCCATCGTGCCTAACCCCTTGAACAAGGCCCTAGGCAGCACCAACAATCTTTTGTCTACCCCCGGAGGCATAGCATTGGTCTCCTGCAGCGTCCCTCCGTCTCTACTTACAGAACCCCAACCGCAGGGCTACTCTGGCCCATTTTCAGCAAAGAAGAACTGCTTCGAATCCACTTTGTTCTGCGGGCCCTCAGCTGGCAGGGGGTCTGCAGTCATGGGAGCTGCGGCTGGTCATTCAGATGCGGAGGACTCTCAGGATCGCATAAAGCAAGCTGCAGGGTCAGTGAAGCGCGCAGTGTACAAGCCTCTCCTAAAGATCTCAAACCTACTGGCTGGCCGACAAAGGAAGGATTTGGCCCTGGGGACTTGCGCTGTAGGTGAGGAGTTAGACCCTGGTGCCCCGCTGAGTTTACAGTCTGATCTCTCATCTGACATTCGGGCACGGTCAGGGAACCCTGTGTGCCACATTACAGACACTTGCACCACCTTGAAAGCAGGGATAGGATAGCGCTCCTGCTTCTATTACTCTCAGGTGATCTGACCTGTCTAGTCTGGATGTTGAGATAATTACTGTAAAAAATATATTAGACTTGCTCACTATTGTTTTTGCCATATTTACCATCTGTTGGCCAGAATTATGACTCTCACACACTGGAATCTAGAGCACTGATAGCTACTTTATCTATACTGCAGCATTAGCAGTGAGATTAAAAGCCCTATTAGGCCTACTATGCTACAAGTTATTTTACATTTAACAGTTAAATTGATTTTCTAATATAGCTATGGTTTTGTTATTCATGCTATATGTTATTTGTTGTGAGTTAACTAGATAACCTTTAAGCTCTAGCAATAATCTATATGTTACCAAATATAATGTGGCATCAGGTGCTACTATTTTCAGCATATTCATACCACTTAAAGCTTTATTATTTGCGCTTTCTATACTATAATAGCTAACTAATGTCCCCAATTTAATGCTGTAATAACTGCTCGCACTTTTAGATGGTTTATTCACTGTTTGTTTACTAAAGCGTTCTGTGCTTAATGCTCTTTGAAATTCCACAATCTGCTCCTGGGACTACAATATTCTTGATGTATGATACATTAGTGTTTTTAGGATGATTTCCTATCTGGAAAATATTGTTATATACTGTAATTATAGTTGCCTGTTTGTCTTGCCGCCTGGGCATAGGGCCCGTGTCTGGGCGGCGGGGAACTGAAAACACAAATGTTTGAAGCTGTCTTATTTCATATTTCCATTACAATGCCTAGCTAACCCCTGCCCTTTTTACTTCAGTGCCACTTATATTTTTTGGGCAAGCAAGTATGCCTGTAAGTTGAAGCTGTTTCTCACTACTATCCTACTCCATCATATATATTATTCATTTCCATATGTCTAAACTCCCCAGATTTATATTCTATGTGGCACGAGTAATCTTATCTTGCCGGATATACCATTAGCTTAACGGGTAACCATTTTATTCTCAATGTTCACCTGATATCCAACATGTCAATGATCTTACATACAGGACTATACTCCCCTAAAATGTAGTAGTCTGAATATTCATATCATACTGTATGGCGTATTTACCTACTTATCTTCTCTATAACCCACAATGAGCCTCTAGGATTTTATATTTTATTTTATACTAGATATTAAACTTTAAACCCTTCTTGCCGCACCTATCCATCACCTCCCCCCCCCCCCTCCTTATAATGGACCTCCTACTCTAGGAGGACTAACTACACGGCTTGTCTTGCTTATGCCGTACCCTAACCTTAGTATCTTTCTCCAAACATATATTTATAGTTTACCGTATAATCCACACCGTGAAAAGATATCTCCATTTTTGATATTATTCTAACTACCCCCTGTCAACCTATTCTAAATCTATGACTTTTGCCATGACTGTTCAAATAGCTAACTTTTAGGTTGTGAAAAGAAAATGAGGTTCCTGTCCCATTCTTGTTCTGTTTAGCTCTGTATAGGATTATCTATATGGAAAATTTCATTATTGTATTTTGTAAAAGTTTTTTAATTGAAATGTACTGCTCAAGTTTGAAGCAATGATATGATGTCTTATATCAGTTGTACTGTCTTCGCAAAACCTCAATAAAAATCTATTTAAAAAAAAAAAAAAAAAAAAAAAAAAAAGATATCACGCCCCTTTCACAACTTTTTTTGTCACACCGAAAAGGAATTCATAGGCTTGCTAACAAATAGAAAAAAAGCCTAACAGATGTTATAACATGTGATTTACATATCGATCAATGGCCACGGATCTGATATTGACATCATTAGCACACATAATAGTATCACTATAGATCCGGCGAAATACTACGCCCCCTTTCAGCATACATCACAAGATAGCTGGCCAATTATAAATGAGCATTACTTATAAACAGTTTTACTAAGTCATTTCGGACTGCCCTATCAATACTCTACCACACTCTGACGTGACCGCACATGACCCATATTTCCACCAATAGCGTACTTGGACAATATACCAAACTATACTCCAGCATTATAGATAGTAAAACAACGACAATATTTTCGTTAAACACATAGGACACCACTTATGATAGTATAGGCTTAACATTGAATCGCCAATTATCTACAAACTTATGGGATAGCCTGGATCCAAAACAAACTTACATTTTAAATGTTACTTATAAGATTAAGCCGATAATCAGCAAATAAATAGTGATAACAGTGTAGATGATATATTACGCTTATTATTCAAGCATACAGACAGCAACTATATGAACATCTAGGAATGTGATATATGGATTATTTTTTAGTTGGAATTTTATTTATTTTTAATAAGGGTAGATTTAAGCGTTCTTAACATAGGGGGGAGAGTCTGAGAAGGGGAGTGTTTTCTGTTTGTATCAATCCTTGATTGGTAACATATGTGTATAAAAGGTTATACAAATGTTTGTTATAATACCAGCCTGATGAAACAGTGTATCACTGAGAAACGCGTCGCTGTATTTTAAGTTTTGATATTAAAGTACCTTATTTTTTATCAAAACTGAGTTTTATACACATTTCTATGGGATTCCTTGCTTTTGGTATTATCATCACACTGAGAAACCCTTGGCAATCGTTTGGATCCTATTGCACCAAAGACTGATACACTCCCTACTGATGTTCCTGACACAGTGAAAGAGTTAGCCAGACTACTCCTGAATATCTGGCCTGAGTTTATAGCATTTGGCAGTGCATCACTAAATGCGAGTTGAATATTTCTATCCTACTTCTTTGTATGTACAAACATATTACACTATGGTAGTTTGTTTTTGATGTATTCAAAGGAAGAAATAACACCATATAAGCTGTTGCCACTCAGAGAGAGCCAATCAGTATACTCTAAAATTTCTAGCCTGCCTGTACAGCACTTGATAGTGCTCTCCTAAATGTGAGTGCACCCTTATCACTTTCTATCATACCTTTCATTTTTTGAACCTACTATGCTATGGGCGCCTTCTCTTTGTTTATTTTTATATAGGTTTACCATCACAGTGAGTGGCCATCTCACTTTATGAAGAGCTGCCTGCAAATGATCTTTCCACATATTTTGGGACTAATAACTAGCTAACGAAGGAACAAAGAGACATTAGTTTCTACCACTCTCAAATCCCCTACTAGGGATAACATTCAATATTTTGGGCATTCTATTCGTCTAATCACATATATATTGTGTTTTAATTGTGTTATAATTGTGTGTGTTTTCTTTTTTTTTTTTCCTCTATTCCAGATTTTAATCTAAGTATTTTTAGATTTGGGTTACATTATGAAACCTCTATCCATATCTCATTTTTGGCGCACCTATCCACTCTTCCTATTTTAGTTGGTAGAGCTAGTTTTATCAACTGATAATATGCTGGAATTCCGTGTTAAATTAGGAGCAAAGTTGATCCGTCGTAGTTAACAAAGCGTCAAGATTGTCAAATGTTGAAATGTGTGACATAATATACGCTCCCGCGATATCAATCCGACGCAGATTGATGCTTGTGTTATTCGAGTGGAATACCGATCATCCACCATCACATTCTACTCTATTTGACCCTCTTGCCAATTTATCAAATATTCAACAGGTACGCTCACGTCTATTCTGAAGCAGCATACCTATTATTCAAACTGCCACCCTTGAGGCCATAGAAATCAATAGGAGTATGAAAACACAGAAAGGTTATGTTCGATGCTGCAAGACAATAAGGCATATTAGATAAAATTAAATTAGAAACTTTATTAATATTGTATACTCTTTCTAAATCATAAGACAAAATATGGGTTTCATGTCCTTTTTTAGTTGATTTTATTTAGCCCTTATTACTAAATAAAATCAAGTAGGGAGATGTTACCCTACTTATGAATTATGTTACATCTTTGTCTCTCATTACAAAGCAAGGGGACAATATTATTGCTTCAAATTTGGTGCAAAGTATTGCTTCAAATTTGATGCACTAATAGATATACGGATAAAAATGAAATAAATACATTACATATTATAGCTGACTTCCTTTTTTGGATAAATCTATTTGCACCATGTTTAACGCACGTAATACAAGTCCCACTCTCCACTTCTCACCAAATTTGACACAACACTTTTCATACCAAATTCGACGCAATACTCAAACTCCTAAACAACGCATAAACTAGTAAAGTTTTCCACAACTTCAGCCAATCTGATTTAAATATACATTTTATATTATCACTAATGAATCAAATAGCTCTATACTTGAGTCATTGATCACTCATCAGAACTTGTAAGTGCCATTTGTTACATTGTGTATTATACTTTGAAAGTAGATATATGTGAAATTAGTATTAAAGATAAAATAAATATAAAATAAATATTTTTGACGATTTTAATAATCGAATGATGTTTGATTCAATATAGTCTTAAACTGATAGCTCAAAGGGATAGTCTACCTAACATTATACTGTCATGAATCAGATACAGCAGAAATGATGTCATCCTATTTTCAGTGTTTTCTTCCTTCTCTTGAATTTCATTTTCATTAAGAAATGCCATCTTATATGCCAGCCCATTTAACACCTGTGTAGGGGTTGTGTTTAAAACTAGACTGCAATCAGGAAGGGTTACACAGGTGTAGAGAGAAAACAGGCCCAACTCTTAAAATATCCATTAATTGTAAATAAATACATATGATACCCTGGTTACATGTTATATTAGTAATTGTTCTTGCTCAGAATAATAATATATTTACAATATATACATATAGTGGTATAAATAAACACAGAGATATGAAAGACAACATTGTTTAGAACAAAGAAAGGAATTTAGGGACATGTAAATATGTTTGCAAACGATTTCTGACATAACATATATAAATATATATATATATATATATATATATATATACACAAGTATGTGCAAAGATATATGTACAAATTCTAGCATTAATAATCATTTAAAAAAAGAAAAAATACATGAGATAGGCATATCATGATTTATAGAAATACAAATACACATTAATTTATGTGAAAATATCATATATCAGAATTTTTGTAAAATAAATATAAAAATAACTTTCTATGAGATATTTTTTGTTTGTTCAGGTATAAATCTAGCTATTTTTTTCATGTAATTGGCAAGAGTCCATGAGCTAGTGACGTATGGGATATACAATCCTACCAGGAGGGGCAAAGTTTCCCAAACCTCAAAATGCCTATAAATACACCCCTCACCACACCCACAATTCAGTTTTTACAAACTTTGCCTCCAATGGAGGTGGTGAAGTAAAGTTGGTGCTAAGATTTCTATGTTGACATGCGCTTCTCAGCATTTTGAAGCCCGATTCTTCTCAGAGTATAGGGAACGTCAGGGGGATGCGAAGGGAGTATCACCTATTGAATGCAATGGTTTTCCTCCCGGGAGATCTATTTCATAGGTTCTCTGTTATCGGTCGTAGGGATTCATCTCCTACCTCCCTTTTCAGATCGACGATATACTCTCATATACCATTACCTCTACTGATAACTGTTTCAGTACTGGTTTGGCTATCTGCTATATGTGGATGGGTGTCTTTTGGTAAGTATGTTTTTTATTACTTAAGACACCCCAACTATGGTTTGGCACTTTATGCATTTATATAAAGTTCTAAATATATGTTTTGTACTTATATTTGCCATGAGTCAAGTTCATGTATTTCCTTGTGCAGACTGTCAGTTTCATATTTAGGGAAAATAAACATATTAATAAATATTTTTCTTACCTGGGGTTTAGTCTTTTTTCAAATTGACTACTTTTTTTTTTTGCAAATTGCGGGCAGTACTAGGCCTGCGGGTGCGCCAAATGCTAGACTTTATTGCGTCATTTTTGGCGCGAGAATTTTTTGGCGCGCAAAGTACGTCCGTTGACGCAAGTTCGTCATTTCCGGCATCGTAGTTGACGCCGAAGCCTTACACACGGTTGCGTCATTAGTGACACAAGTGTGTCATTTCCGAATATTGTTGGCGCCAAAAATTTTTCAGTTACGTTGTGCGTCATACTTGGCGCCAAATTATTCATTAATTTAATACTCCATTGCTGTTTGCCTCTTGCCTTTTTCTATGTCAGAGGGCTATGCTATTTGCATTTTTTCCCATTCCTGAAACTGTCATATAAGAAAATTGATAATTTTGCTTTATATGTTGTTTTTTCTTTTACATTTTGCAAGATGTCTCAATCTGATCCTGCCTCAGAAGTATCTGTTGGAACTTTGCTGCCTGACATCGGTTCTACCAAAGCTAAGTGCATTTGTTGTAAGATTGTGGAAATTATATCACCGAATGTCATTTGTAATAGTTGTCATGATAAACTTTTACATGCAGATAATGTGTCCATCAGTAATAGTACATTGCCAGTTGCAGTTCCAACAACTCCTAATGTACATGATATACCTATGAAATTTAAAGAATTTGTTACTGATTCTATTCAGAAGGCTTTGTCTGCATTTCCGCCTTCTAATAAACATAAAAGGTCTTTTAAAACTTCTCATTCAGTTGATGAAATTTCGAATGACCGACAACATAATGATTTATCCTCCTCTGATGAGGATCTATCTGATACAGAAGATCCTTCCTCAGATATTGACACTGACAAATCTACTTAATTTAAAATTGAGTATATTCGTTCTTTATTAAAAGAAGTGTTAACTACTTTGGATATTGAGGAAACAAGTCCTCTTGACGTTAAGTCTAGTAAACATTTAAATGCTGTTTTTAAACCTCCTGTGGTTACTCCAGAGGTTTTTCCTATTCCTGATGTGATTTCTGATATGATTTCTAAGGAATGGAATAAGCCAGGTACTTCTTTTATTCCTTCTTCAAGGTTTAAAAAATTGTATCCTTTACCAGCAATTTCTATAGAGTTTTGGGAAAATGTCCCCAAAGTTGATGGGGTTATTTCTACTCTTGCTAAACCTACCACTATTCCTATGGAAGATAGTACTTCCTTTAAGGATCCTTTAGATAGGAAGCTTGAATCTTATCTAAGGAAAGCCTATTTATATTCAGGTCATCTTCTCAAATCTGCAATTTATTTGGCTGATGTCGCAGCTGCATCAACTTTTTGGTTGGAAAATGTAGCGCAACAAGAATTGGATTCTGACATATTTAGCATTATTCACTTACTGCAATATGCTAATCATTTTATTTGTGATGCCATTTTTGATATTATCAAAACTGATGTTAGATCCATGTCTTTTAGCTATTTTAGCTTTGTGGCTTAAATCTTGGAATGCTGATATGACATCTAAGTCTAGATTACTATCTCTCTCTTTCCAAGGTAATCATTTATTTGGTTCTCAGTTGGATTCTATTATTTCAACTGTTACTGGGGGAAAGGTAGTTTTTCTGCCTCAGGATAAAAAACCTAAGGGTAAATCTAAGGCTTCTAACCGTTTTCGTTCCTTTTGTCAAAATAAGGAACAAAAATCTAATCCTTCCCCCAAGGAATCTGTTTCCAATTGGAAGCCTTCCTCAAATTGGAATAAATCCAAGCCATTTAAGAAACCAAAGTCAGCCCCTAAGTCCGCATGAAGGTGCGGCCCTCATTCCAGCTCAGCTGGTAGGGGGCAGATTAAGGTTTTTCAAGGAAACTTGGATAAATTCTGTCCAAAATCAATGGATTCAGAGCATTGTCTCTCAAGGGTATCGAATAGGATTCAGAGTAAGACCTCCTGTGAGAAGATTTTCTCTCTCACGCATCCCAGCAAATCCAGTAAAAGCTCAGGCTTTCCTGAAGTGTGTTTCAGACCTGGAGTTTTCAGGGGTAATCATGCCGGTTCCTTTTCAGGAACAAGTTATAGGGTTTTATTCAAATCTATTCATTGTCCTAAAGAAGGAAAATTCATTCAGACCAGTTCTGGATCTGAAAATTTTGAATCGTTATATAAGAGTACCAACTTTCAAGATGGTGACTATAAGGACTATTCTGCCTTTTGTTCAGCGAGGACATTATATATCCACAATAGACTTGCAGGATGCATACCTTTATATTCTGATTCATCCAGAACATTATCAGTTCCTGAGATTCTCTTTTCTAGACAAGCATTACCAATTTGTTGCTCTTCCATTTGGCCTAGCAACAGCTCCAAGAATCTTTTTAAAGGTTCTAGGTGCCCTACTCTCTGCAATCAGAGAACAGGGTATTGCTGTGTTTCCTTATTTGGACGATATTTTGGTACTAGCTCAGTCTTTACTTTCTGCAAAATCTCACACAAATCAACTAGTGTTGTTTCTTCAAAAAAATGGTTGGAGGATCAATTTACCAAAAAGTTTCTTGATTCCTCAGACAAGGGTCACCTTTTTAGGTTTCCAGATAGATTCAGTGTCCATGACTCTGTCTCTAACAGACAAGAGACGTTTGAAATTGATTGCAGCCTGTCAGCACCTTCAGTCTCAGTCATTCAGTGGCTATGTGCATGGAAGTTTTAGGCCTCATGACTGCAGCATCGGATGCGATTCCTTTTGCTCGTTTTCACATGAGACCTCTCCAGCTTTGTATGCTGAATCAATGGTTCAGGGATTATACAAATATATCACAATTAATATCCTTAAATCGCAATGTTTGACACTCTCTGATGTGGTGGTTAAATCACCAGCGTTTAGTTCAAGGGGCTTCTTTTGGTCGGCCAATCTGGACTGTGATAACTACAGATGCAAGTCTTTCAGGTTGGGGAGCTGTTTGGGGATCTCTGCCAGCACAAGGGGTTTGGAAATCTCAAGAGGCGAGATTACCAATCCATATTTTAGAACTCCGTGCAATTTTCAGAGCTCTTCAAGTTTTGGCCACTGTTGAAGAGAGAACCATTAATTTCCTTTCAGATAGACAATATCACAACTGTGGCATAGGTTTTAGTATGCATAGTGGCACAGGTTTTAGTATGCGGATCTTGTTCGGATGTCCAGTTGCCAACCTTGGCCACTTCCGTTAAGGCTGGACCTTCTGTCTCAAGGTCCATTTTTCCATCAGGATCTCAAATCATTAAATTTGAAGGTATGGAAATTGAACGCTTAGTGCTAAGTCATAGAGGTTTCTCTTAACTCAGTGATTAATACTATGTTGCAAGCTCGTAAATCTGTCTCCAGAAAGATTTATTATTGAGTTTGGAAGACTTACATTTCATGGTGTTCTTCTCATAAATTCTCTTGGCATTCTTTTAGAATTCCTAGAATTTTACAGTTTCTTCAGGATGGTTTGGATAAAGGTTTGTCTGCAAGTTCCTTGAAGGGATAAATCTCTGCTCTTTTTGTTTTATTTCACAGAAAGATTGCTAAACTTCCTGATATTCACTATTTTGTATAGGCTTTAGTTCGTATTAAGCCTGTCATTAAATCAATTTCTCCTCCTTGGAGTCTTAATTTGGTTTTGAAGGCATTACAGGCTCCTCCATTTGAGCCTATGTATTCTTTGGACATTAAACTACTTTCTTGGAAAGTGTTGTTCCTTTTGGCTATCTCTTCTGCTAGAAGAGTTTCTGAGCTATCTGCTCTTTCTTGTGAATCTCCTTTTCTGATTTTTCATCAGGATAAGGCGGTTTTGTGGATTTCATTTCAATTTTTACCTAAGGTTGTGAATTCTAACAACATTAGTAGAGAAATTGTTGTTCCTTCCTTGTGTCCTAATCATAAGAATTATTTGGAAAGATCCTTACATTCTTTGGATGTGGTAAGAGCTTTGAAATATTATGTTGAAGCTACCAAAGATTTCAGGAAGACTTCTAGTCTATTTGTTATATTTTCTGGTCCTAGGAAAGGTTAGAAGGCCTCTGCTATTTCCTTGGCTTCTTGGTTAAAGCTTTTGATTCATCAAGCTTATTTGGAGTCGGGTAAGACCCCACCTCAGAGAATTACAGCTCATTCTACTAGATCAGTCTCCACTTCGTGGGCTTTTAAGAATGAAGCTTCAGTTGATCAGATTTGCAAAGCGGCAACTTGGTCCTCTTTGCATACATTTACTAAATTCTACCGTTTTGATGTATTTGCTTCTTCAGAAGCAGTTTTTGGTAGAAAAGTTCTTCAGGCAGCTGTTTCAATTTGATTCTTCTGCTGATGTTTTAAGTTTTTGTTGTCATTAAAAGAATAAACTAATGGAAAATGTCTGTTTTTTATTTTATCCCTCCCTCTCTAGTGACTCTTGCGTGGAGTTCCACATCTTGGGTATTGATATCCCATACGTCACTAGCTCATGGACTCTTGCCAATTACATGAAAGAAAACATAATTTATGTAAGAATTTACCTGATAAATTCATTTCTTTCATATTTGCAAGAGTCTATGAGGCCCACCCTTTTTATGGTGGTTATGATTTTTTGTATAAAGCACAATTATTTCCAAATTCCTTTGTTGATGCTTTTTACTCCTTTCTTTATCACCCCACTACTTGGCTATCGTTAAACTGAATTGTGGGTGTGGTGAGGGGTGTATTTATAGGCATTTTGAGGTTTGGGAAACTTTGCCCCTCCTGGTAGGATTGTATATCCCATATGTCACTAGCTCATGGACTCTTGCCAATATGAAAGAAATGAATTTATCAGGTAAATTCTTACATAAATTATGTTTTCTTGGACATTAAAGGGACAGTTAACACCAGAATTGTTGTTGTTTAAAAAGGTAGATAATCCCTTTATTACCCATTCCCCAATTTTGCATAACCAACACAATTATAATAATATACTTTTTACCTCTGTGATTACCATGTATCTATGCCTCTGCAAACTTCCCCCTTATTTCAATTCTTTTGACAGACTTGCATTTTTAGCCAATCAGTGCTAACTCCTAGGAGCTTCACGTGCCTGAGCTCAATGTTATCTATATGAAACACATGAACTAACGCCCTCTAGGGGTGAAAAACTGTCAAAATGCTTTTAGATTAAAGGCAGTCTTCAAGGTCTAAGAAATTAGCACATGAACCGCCTAGATTTAGCTTTCAACTAAGAATACCAAGAGAACAAAGCAAAATTGATAATAGAAGTAAATTGGAAAGTTGTTTAAAATTACATGCCCTATTTAAATCATGAAATATTTTTTTTACTTTACTGTCCCTTTAACAGATGAAAGAAAAAAAGATTAGCTTTAGAGAAATGTGCTTGTTCATGGACAGTAATGAAATGGTATAAATAAAGTTGGAAAAAACAGAATATCCGCAACATTAATGACTCTTATTTATCAACAGTCCGATGCTCATTGCGCCGTACTTGATGCACGTGTTTTTGACAGACTTTTTAATAAATAAGGCCATCGTATGTTGATTTGTGTCAGCGATGCCTGGTAAGCGTATTGACTCCAACGAATTCACCGAGATTGACGCTTTGATAAATCGGCCCCTATGTCACAACATCTGGCCAAATGTAGTGTTCATATTTTATTTTTAGTTTATCACCTAAACACTGCCTTTTTGCTGTTTATATCATCTTTATATGTTTTACTGCCATAAAACACAGATTTTTGTGTTCAGCGATATCCCATGAGTACAACAATATACTATATCTTTTTTGTAAAGCCCCTTTGTCACAACACCTGGCCAAATGTAGTGGTCATATTTTTTGTATGCATTTTTCACACAAACACTGTACTTTGGCTGTTTCTGTCATCATTCTTATATGTTTTGCTGCTATAAAACACACATATTTGTGTTTGGCAATGTCCTACAAGTACAAAAATACCCCACATGTACAGGTTTTATGGGATTTCAGGAAGTTACAGGGCCCAACATGGGGCCTGCCCATTTATATGGAAATTTGGCACATTGATTTCTTTGGACCTATGTTGCCTTTAAAACAGTATGACAGCTAAGGAATGAAAACTACCCCCATTATGGCATACCATTTGGTAAGTAGACAACCCAGGGTATTTCAAAATGGGCATGTCCAGTCTTTTTTTGTAGCCACTTAATTACAACACCTGGCCAAATTTAGTGGTCATATTTTTATTTGCTTTTTTCACACAAACACTGCCCTTTTGCTATTTGGATCATCATCCTTATATGTTCTACTTCCATAATACACCAATATTTCTGTTGAGCTTTGTCCCATGAGTACAACATTATCCCCCTTGCACAGGTTTTATGGAGTTTCATGAAGTTACAGGGCCCAACATGGTGCCTACCCATTTGCATGAACATTTGGCACATTGATTTTCTAGACCTATGTTGCCTTTGAGACAGTATGGCAGCCCAGGAATGAAAATTACCCCCCTCATGACACACCATTTGCAAAAGTGGATAACTCAGGATATTCTAAAAGGAGTATTTTAGTTGTTTTGTATAACTTATCATGGCCTTAGAGTGGATGGGCTTAACATATAAAGGGGCAGGAGAAGGTCAGGGGATCCATGAAGTTAGGAATACAGAATAATAAAAAAAAATAGGAACACATACAGATTGCTTTCAATTAAAAGTGTAACTCTGTGTGATATATTCTAAAGCAATCAGTGACACAGAGGCCAGGTAGAGAGGGGCAGTCAGGGCAATGGTAACTAGAATCCTTCCTCACTTCTTTTTTGTAGCAGACTTCGCATATTTTTCTGGGGTGACTTTTTGCAGGCTGTGGGGGGGAGGGATCCTAGAGGGAAAATGCCTGCTGCCGAGTCGCTGAATGTTTTCTGAATGAACTGTGGGAGGATTAGGGGTCTGGCTAAACAAAATAATCAGATGTAACATTAAAAAAAAAAATCCAAAAAAGGCACCGGTCAGCTAAATCTACACCCCCCCATCTTTTTGTTGTACTCCACAATACACTTTGGCTTTAGGAACTGTGCATATTTTCCCTTTACAGACACTGTAGCTTCATCGTGCATTGTGGAGAGCATGTACACGTTTTTTTATCAGTGTACTGAAGGGCCAGTAGCTCATTGTGGCGTAAAGCTTAAGTTGTGCCCCTACTTTTCTTTCCATACATCAGCTTCTGGGGGAAACGTGTGCAATTTTTTCGCATTGTGCCACAGGCCTGGGTATCAAAATTAAAATAAAAATTTAAATAGCTCTGTGCTGGTGTAAAAATTATTGAGCCACGAGTGGTACCCTTTGTTTAGCAATGGCAGTAGAAGATCCCACACAATTTTTCCATTTGTGCCAACTGAATCTGGGCAGCCAGGTGGCTCTAAGTAGCTATCTTTACCCTGATAGATGCGAAATTCCCAGGTATAACCATTACTGCAAATACATATTTATGGTTAATGCTGAAACATAAGAAACTTTTTCTCCAGCCGCACAGTTCTTGCAGAGATCTGTGTGTTAACAGCATTGGATAACGCTGCCATGTCCATTGCCCCAGTTCGGCTCACCCCATCGTGGTTACATTGGAAGTCTGCTGCTCTCTCCTGCTGGTTAGACGGATTACGTATCCATTGGGACTATCGCCTAGCATGCTCACTACTGTTGAATGTCAGCTGGCTCATTTGCACCTTACTTCATCGTTTAGTGCATCTACCCTTTTTTCAATGATGTTTACACTATGAGGCGCCCTTGTCTTTTCTTCTAATCACTGATCAAAGCCCTAACAGGCTGATCACAGTAACAGGTCTATGATCATCAACAAAAAAATAATATATATATATATATATATATATATATATATATATATAAAACACACAGAGAAAACCCATGACCCTGCAACATGCTCAGCCCTGGGTGCCACTGGCACTCACAGGAAGCTGTGCTGTCCCCAGAGCCACAAGCAGTTAACCCCAGACAGGTCTGGGTGCAAGAACCATAGGGAAAATTACAAAACAAATTAATACAACACACAGAGAAAACCCAGCACTCACTTACAAGCTCTCAGCTAATATTTAAAAGCAAAAATGGAAACGTTAGTTACCGCATCTGGCCAAATGAGACAAGCTCAGGTACCACGTCAAGGTCCTTTACAATACCTGAGACCCTAAAACAGCCACACAATGCAAGCTTTCAAATCCAAACAAACTGGGAACAAGGGAAGGGTGCACTGGAATATGTAATCACCCTAGACATATACAAAACACGGAAGGGAACTGCACTCTCATACCGGACCGGGTACACATCCCATGACCCTGCAACATGCTCAGCCCTGGGTGCCACTGGCACTCACAGGAAGCTGTGCTGTCCTCAGAGCCACAAGCAGTTAACCCCAGACAGGTCTGGGTGCAAGAACCATAGGGAAAATTACAAAACAAATTAATACAACACACAGAGAAAAACATAATTATTGTAAGAACTTACCTGATAAATTCATTTCTTTCATATTAGCAAGAGTCCATGAGCTAGTGACGTATGGGATATACATTCCTACCAGGAGGGGCAAAGTTTCCCAAACCTCAAAATGCCTATAAATACACCCCTCACCACACCCACAATTCAGTTTAACGAATAGCCAAGAAGTGGGGTGATAAAAAAGTGAGAAAGCATATAAAATAAGGAATTGGAATAATTGTGCTTTATACAAAATCATAACCACCACAAAAAAAGGGCGGGCCTCATGGACTCTTGCTAATATGAAAGAAATGAATTTATCAGGTAAGTTCTTACATAAATTATGTTTTCTTTCATGTAATTAGCAAGAGTCCATGAGCTAGTGACGTATGGGATAATGACTACCCAAGAAGTGGATCTTTCCACACAAGAGTCACTAGAGAGGGAGGGATAAAATAAAGACAGCCAATTCCTGCTGAAAATAATCCACACCCAAAATAAAGTTTAACGAAAAACATAAGCAGAAGATTCAAACTGAAACCGCTGCCTGAAGTACTTTTCTACCAAAAACTGCTTCAGAAGAAGAAAATACATCAAAATGGTAGAATTTAGTAAAAGTATGCAAAGAGGACCAAGTTGCTGCTTTGCAGATCTGGTCAACCGAAGCTTCATTCCTAAACGCCCAGGAAGTAGAAACTGACCTAGTAGAATGAGCTGTAATTCTCTGAGGCGGAGTTTTACCCGACTCAACATAGGCAAGATGAATTAAAGATTTCAACCAAGATGCCAAAGAAATGGCAGAAGCTTTCTGGCCTTTTCTAGAACCGGAAAAGATAACAAATAGACTAGAAGTCTTACGAAAAGATTTCGTAGCTTCAACATAATATTTCAAAGCTCTAACAACATCCAAAGAATGCAACGATTTCTCCTTAGAATTCTTAGGATTAGGACATAATGAAGGAACCACAATTTCTCTACTAATGTTGTTGGAATTCACAACTTTAGGTAAAAATTCAAAAGAAGTTCGCAACACAGCCTTATCCTGATGAAAAATCAGAAAAGGAGACTCACAAGAAAGAGCAGATAATTCAGAAACTCTTCTGGCAGAAGAGATGGCCAAAAGGAACAAAACTTTCCAAGAAAGTAATTTAATGTCCAATGAATGCATAGGTTCAAACGGATGAGCTTGAAGAGCTCCCAGAACCAAATTCAAACTCCAAGGAGGAGAAATTGACTTAATGACAGGTTTTATACGAACCAAAGCTTGTACAAAACAATGAATATCAGGAAGAATAGCAATCTTTCTGTGAAAAAGAACAGAAAGAGCAGAGATTTGTCCTTTCAAAGAACTTGCGGACAAACCCTTATCTAAACCATCCTGAAGGAACTGTAAAATTCTCGGTATTCTAAAAGAATGCCAGGAAAAATGATAGGAAAAATGATGAGAAAGACACCAAGAAATATAAGTCTTCCAGACTCTATAATATATCTCTCGAGATACAGATTTACGAGCCTGTAACATAGTATTAATCACAGAGTCAGAGAAACCTCTTTGACCAAGAATCAAGCGTTCAATCTCCATACCTTTAAATTTAAGGATTTCAGATCCTGATGGAAAAAAGGACCTTGTGACAGAAGGTCTGGCACGGTTGGCAAGAGGCCATCCGGACAAGATCCGCATACCAAAACCTGTGAGGCCATGCCGGAGCTACCAGCAGAACAAACGAGCATTCCTTCAGAATCTTGGAGATTACTCTTGGAAGAAGAACTAGAGGCGGAAAGATATAGGCAGGATGATACTTCCAAGGAAGTGATAATGCATCCACTGCCTCCGCCTGAGGATCCCGGGATCTGGACAGATACCTGGGAAGTTTCTTGTTTAGATGGGACGCCATCAGATCTATTTCTGGAAGTTCCCACATTTGAACAATCTGAAGAAATACATCTGGGTGAAGAGACCATTCGCCCGGATGCAACGTTTGGCGACTGAGATAATCCGCTTCCCAATTGTCTATACCTGGGATATGAACCGCAGACATTAGACAGGAGCTGGATTCCGCCCAAACCAAAATTCGAGATACTTCTTTCATAGCCAGAGGACTGTGAGTCCCTCCTTGATGATTGATGTATGCCACAGTTGTGACATTGTCTGTCTGAAAACAAATGAACGATTCTCTCTTCAGAAGAGGCCAAAACTGAAGAGCTCTGAAAATTGCACGGAGTTCCAAAATATTGATCGGTAATCTCACCTCCTGAGATTCCCAAACTCCTTGTGCCGTCAGAGATCCCCACACAGCTCCCCAACCTGTGAGACTTGCATCTGTTGAAATTACAGTCCAGGTCGGAAGCACAAAAGAAGCCCCCTGAATTAAAAGATGGTGATCTGTCCACCATGTTAGAGAGTGTCGAACAATCGGTTTTAAAGATATTAATTGAGATATCTTCGTGTAATCCTTGCACCATTGCTTCAGCATACAGAGCTGAAGAGGTCGCATGTGAAAACGAGCAAAGGGGATCGCGTCCGATGCAGCAGTCATAAGACCTAGAATTTCCATGCATAAGGCTACCGAAGGGAATGATTGTGACTGAAGGTTTCGACAAGCTGTAATCAACTTTAGACGTCTCTTGTCTGTTAAAGACAGAGTCATGGACACTGAATCCATCTGGAAACCCAGAAAGGTTACCCTTGTCTGAGGAATCAAAGAACTTTTTGGTAAATTGATCCTCCAACCATGATCTTGAAGAAACAACACAAGTCGATTCGTATGAGATTCTGCTAAATGTAAAGACTGAGCAAGTACCAAGATATCGTCCAAATAAGGAAATACCACAATACCCTGTTCTCTGATTACAGACAGCAGGGCACCGAGAACCTTTGTAAAAATTCTTGGAGCTGTAGCTAGGCCAAACGGCAGAGCCACAAACTGGTAATGCTTGTCCAGAAACGAGAATCTCAGGAACTGATAATGATCTGGATGAATCGGAATATGCAGATATGCATCCTGTAAATCTATTGTGGACATATAATTCCCTTGCTGAACAAAAGGTAAGATAGTCCTTACAGTTACCATCTTGAACGTTGGTATCCTTACATAACGATTCAATATTTTTAGATCCAGAACTGGTCTGAAAGAATTCTCCTTCTTTGGTACAATGAAGAGATTTGAATAAAACCCCATCCCCTGTTCCGGAACTGGAACTGGCATAATTACTCCAGTCAACTCTAGATCTGAAACACATTTCAGAAATGCTTGAGCTTTTACTGGATTTACTGGGACACGGGAAAGAAAAAATCTCTTTGCAGGAGGTCTCAACTTGAAACAAATTCTGTACCCTTCTGAAACAATGCTCTGAATCCAAAGATTGTGAACAGAATTGACCCAAATTTCCTTGAAAAAACGTAACCTGCCCCCTACCAGCTGAGCTGGAATGAGGGCCGCACCTTCATGTGGACTTAGAAGCAGGCTTTGCCTTTCTAGCTGGCTTGGATTTATTCCAGACTGGAGATGGTCTCCAAACTGAAACTGCTCCTGAGGATGAAGGATCAGGCTTTTGTTCTTTGTTGAAACGAAAGGAACGAAAACGATTATTAGCCCTGTTTTTACCTTTAGATTTTTTATCCTGTGGTAAAAAAGTTCCTTTCCCACCAGTAACAGTTGAAATAATGGAATCCAACTGAGAACCAAATAATTTGTTACCCTGGAAAGAAATGGAAAGTAAAGTTGATTTAGAAGCCATATCAGCATTCCAAGTTTTAAGCCATAAAGCTCTTCTTGCTAAAATAGCTAGAGACATAAACCTGACATCAACTCTGATAATATCAAAAATGGCATCACAGATAAAATTATTAGCATGTTGAAGAAGAATAATAATATCATGAGAATCACGATGTGTTACTTGTTGCGCTAAAGTTTCCAACCAAAAAGTTGAAGCTGCAGCAACATCAGCCAAAGATATAGCAGGTCTAAGAAGATTACCTGAACACAGATAAGCTTTTCTTAGAAAGGACTCAATTTTCCTATCTAGAGGATCCTTAAACGAAGTACCATCTGACGTAGGAATAGTAGTACGTTTAGCAAGGGTAGAAATAGCCCCATCAACTTTAGGGATCTTGTCCCAAAATTCTAATCTGTCAGACGGCACAGGATATAATTGCTTAAAACGTTTAGAAGGAGTAAATGAATTACCCAAATTATCCCATTCTTTGGAAATTACTGCAGAAATAGCATCAGGGACAGGAAAAACTTCTGGAATAACTACAGGAGTTTTAAAAACCTTATTTAAACGTTTAGATTTAGTATCAAGAGGACCAGAATCCTCTATTTCTAAAGCAATTAGGACTTCTTTAAGTAAAGAACGAATAAATTCCATTTTAAATAAATATGAAGATTTATCAGCATCAACCTCTGAGACAGAATCCTCTGAACCAGAGGAATCATCAGAATCAGAATGATGACGTTCAGTTAAAAATTCATCTGTAGGGAGAGAAGTTTTAAAAGATTTTTTACGTTTACTAGAAGGAGAAATAACAGACATAGCCTTCTTTATGGATTCAGAAACAAAATCTCTTATATTATCAGGAACATTCTGCACCTTAGATGTTGAAGGAACTGCAACAGGCAATGGTACTTTACTAAAGGAAATATTATCTGCTTTAACAAGTTTGTCATGACAATCAATACAAACAACAGCTGGAGGAATAGCTACCAAAAGTTTACAGCAGATACACTTAGCTTTGGTAGATTCAGCACTTGACAGCGATTTTCCTGTAGTATCTTCTGACTCAGATGCAACGTGAGACATCTTGCAATATGTAAGAGAAAAAACAACATATATATAAAGCAAAATTGATCAAATTCCTTAAATGACAGTTTCAGGAATGGGAAAAAATGCCAAAGAACAAGCTTCTAGCAACCAGAAGCAATAAAAAATGAGACTTAAATAATGTGGAGACAAAAGTGACGCCCATATTTTTTCGCGCCAAATAAGACGCCCACATTATTTGGCGCCTAAATGCTTTTTGGCGCCAAAAATGACGCCACATCCGGAACGCCGACATTTTTGGCGCAAAATAACGTCAAAAAATGACGCAACTTCCGGCGACACGTATGACGCCGGAAACGGAAATAGAATTTTTGCGCCAAAAAAGTCCGCGCCAAAAATGACGCAATAAAATGAAGCATTTTCAGCCCCCGCGAGCCTAACAGCCCACAGGGAAAAAGTCAAATTTTAAGGTAAGAAAAAATGTTAAATTAAAATGCATTATCCCAAATATGAAACTGACTGTCTGAAAATAAGGAAAGTTGAACATTCTGAGTCAAGGCAAATAAATGTTTGAATACATATATTTAGAACTTTATAAACAAAGTGCCCAACCATAGCTAGGAGTGTCACAGAAAATAAGACTTACTTACCCCAGGACACTCATCTACATATAGTTGATAGCCAAACCAGTACTGAAACGAGAATCAGTAGAGGTAATGGTACATATAAGAGTATATCGTCGATCTGAAAAGGGAGGTAAGAGATGAATCTCTACGACCGATAACAGAGAACCTATGAAATAGACCCCGTAGAAAATAGGCAATACTCTCCTCACATCCCTCTGACATTCACTGCACGCTGAGAGGAAAACCGGGCTCCAACTTGCTGCGGAGCGCATATCAACGTAGAATCTAGCACAAACTTACTTCACCACCTCCATCGGAGGCAAAGTTTGTAAAACTGAATTGTGGGTGTGGTGAGGGGTGTATTTATAGGCATTTTGAGGTTTGGGAAACTTTGCCCCTCCTGGTAGGAATGTATATCCCATACGTCACTAGCTCATGGACTCTTGCTAATTACATGAAAGAAACCCAGCACTCACTTACAAGCTCTCAGCTAAGATTTAAAAGCAAAAATGGAAAGGTTAGTCACCGCATCTGGCCAAATGGGACAAGCTCAGGTACCACCTCAAGGTCCTTTCCAATACCTGAGACCCTAAAACAGCCACACAATGCAAGCTTTCAAATCCAAACAAACTGGGAACAAGGGAAGGGTGCACAGGAATATGTAATCACCCTAGACATATACAAAACATGGAAGGGAACTGCACTCTCATACCGGACCGGGTACACATCCCATGACCCTGCAACATGCTCAGCCCTGGGTGCCACTGGCACTCACAGGAAACTGTGCTGTCCCCAGAGGCACAAGCAGTTAACCCCAGACAGGTCTGGGTGCAAGAACCATAGGTAAAAGTACAAAACAAATTAATACAACACACAGAGAAAACCCAGCACTCACTTACAAGCTCTCAGCTAAGATTTAAAAGCAAAAATGGAAAGGTTAGTTACTGCATCTGGCCAAATGGGACAAGCTCAGGTACCACCTCAAGGTCCTTTCCAATACCTGAGACCCTAAAACAGCCACACAATGCAAGCTTTCAAATCCAAACAAACTGGGAACAAGGGAAGGGTGCACAGGAATATGTAATCACCCTAGACATATACAAAACACGGAAGGGAACTGCACTCTCATACTGGACCGGGTACACATCCCATAACCCTGCAACATGCTCAGCCCTGGGTGCCACTGGCACTCACAGGAAGCTTTGCTGTCCCCAGAGCCACAAGCAGTTAACCCCAGACAGGTCTGGGTGCAAGAACCATAGGGAAAATTACAAAACAAATTAATACAACACACAGAGAAAACCCAGCACTCACTTACAAGCTCTCAGCTAAGATTTAAAAGCAAAAAATGGAAAGGTTAGTTACCGCATCTGGCCAAATGGGACAAGCTCAGGTACCACGTCAAGGTCCTTTCCAATACCTGAGACCCTAAAACAGCCACACAATGCAAGCTTTCAAAGGACCTTGACGTGGTACCTGAGCTTGTCCCATTTGGCCAGATGCGGTAACTAACCTTTCCATTTTTGCTTTTAAATCTTAGCTGAGAGCTTGTAAGTGAGTGCTGGGTTTTCTCTGTGTGTTGTATTAATTAGTTTTGTAATTTTCCCTATGGTTCTTGCACCAAGACCTGTCTGGGGTTAACTGCTTGTGGCTCTGGGGACAGCACAGCTTCCTGTGAGTGCCAGTGGCACCCAGGGCTGAGCATGTTGCAGGGTCATGGGATGTGTACCCGGTCCGGTATGAGAGTGCAGTTCCCTTCCGTGTTTTGTATATATATATATATATATATATATATATATATATCTTTTTTTACCCAAGCGCACACACACGCTGATCTGCCTTCCTCTCTCCCTCAGATCTCAGTGAGGGAAGACAGGAAGCAGATACACATGCAACAGACAATGATCCTACTCCTTGGCTGTTACATTGTGACAGCAGCAGATAGCTACACCTCCTGAGTGCTGATTGGATCCTGGGGGACTGCCTGAGGTGCTAGGCACGTCCCCCCAACTGGATCCAACATGCAGGAGGCAATGGAGGGGGAAAAGAACACAGAAACCGTTAAGACATTCTATGCCGTCCTAACAGTGCTAAAAGCCCGGCGCAGTTAAAATGGCATAGAACATGCTAACAACAGTTAAAGAACTGGCAGATGGGGCTTTATCTAAACCATCCTCTAAGAAATGTGGAATTCTAAAAGAATGCTATGAAAAGTCATGATCTATACACTAGGCAATAAAATATCCCTCTAATCCTTAGTCATGGAGGTCCGAAACATCTTATTTTGCACCTTGGTGTTTCAATAAATTTGTGGATTATGAACAGTTGGCGAGTGCTGTTGTCTCGGATTTGGATATTTATGGACTAGAGGCTTGGGGGTCTATAGAAACATGGGATGCCCCATGTTTCTAAAGACCGCTGCTCCATAACCTATCTGCCTGCTTTGAGGCGGGGTACAGACATTGCCGAAAATCAACCCGATCCAATACGATCGAGTTGATTGACACCCCCTGCATAGGGCGACGTTGTACCAGCAGTTCACAAGAACTGCTGGTGCAATGATAAATGCAGACAGCGTATGCTGTCACCATTTATCAATATGCGGCAGACATGGTTCTCTATAGCGGATCATGTCCATACACACAATGATAAATGGACCCCCTGGTGTGGAGCCTCTGACAGATTTGCACCACTTTTAATATCTGTTGTGCTTGACTTTGTTGAATTGGTTAATAAAATATCCCTCCCACTTCCTCTACCCTCTGAGGGCAGGTTTGTCGACTCTCACTGTCAAGAAAGAAAAGAATTTATCAGGTAAGCATAAATTATATTTTCTTTCTAATTTCAGTGAGTTCACAAAATCCATTCATAACCTATGGTAAACCAATACCCAAGCTATGGAGTCCACGAAAAACATAAATTATGCTTACCTGATAATTTTCTTTTCTTCTGATGGGGAGAGTCCACAGCTGCATTCATTACTTTTGGGAATTCAGAACCTGGCCACCAGGAGAAGGCAAAGACACCCCAGCCAAAGGATTAAACACCTCCCCCAGAAGAAGAAATATCACGTGAAAAAAGGTACCAGAAGAATAAACAAAAAACATGGCTGCTCCCCATAAAAGAACGTGGGTGGGGACTCTTCCCGTCAGAAGAAAAGAAAATGATCAGGTAAGCATAATTTATGTTTTTCTTCTTAAACAGCCAATCCAGGAGCCAAAAGACAGCCAGCGAGCCCACCCATAAAGTGGAACGGCTTTAATAAGAGATCAATCTCCCTCTTGCTGGCTAACAAGCCATCAAGCCCTTCTCAAGTCTCCGCTCGAAGGAGAAAGCGGGTAATTCAACCTTAAGGGCTGAATCACTCAGGATCCAACTAGGAGGTCTGGCCAGAAATCCTAGCCAAGACCAGACAACCGGGTACCCAGAAACCGGAGCCAGTCACAGACTAGGAACCCCTGAGGAACCATAGGAATGCCTCATACGGAGAACCCTAGAAGATGCAAGCACAGCCCATCCAAAGGCCCTAGGGCACTGGACGTTCACTAAGCATCCCAGAGACAGAAAAGATACTTTTCCAAAATTCGAGGGACAATACCCTCCAGACCAACAGCTAGGAAGCTGCCAATACAAAGCACACCTCTGCAACAGAGGCTGCAAAATTCAGAAACGATCCATCTGGGTCCACCTCCCGGTAACCCCCTAGGACCAAGGGATAACAGGATGACGAACATCGATATCCCAAAAACAAGAAATGTAAGAAAGGGTAGCTCCAGGACCACCAAAGAGATCAACGCATTCTCTATAGTCCCCAAAAACATGGGAGCAGACAAGAAGCAGTATGAGGAAGAAAGGCGGACAAAAGTGTCTGATCTTCCAAAACCGATGACTGACCGATCAACCAACCATCCCCAGACAAGGGAAAAAAAGGAAGTCTAAAACACCTTGCTCCTTAAGGAAGAGGTACCGAGGTCAAGAATCTCAAAAAGAGAGATCAAAAAAATTAATACCATAGGAGGGATAACCCCCCCCCAACCTGGTACTCCAAGTTAAAGGGACAGTCTAGTATAAATTAAACTTTAATTATTCAGATAGGACTTTTACTTTTTTTTTTATATTCATTTTTTATTGTATATTTCAACATGTTTAAACAAATACATTTGATTTCAAAAAGAGTAAGTAAAGTAAGTTAGGCCAGCAATTGACAATTCAAGTATTCCTGCATATGAGCAAAAGAGAAGGTAAAACAAGAAAGAACAAACATAAAACCCTCTAATATTTTCTAAGCTTTTTCTGGCCTCTGATAGCCTAAAAAAAAGAAAATAAATTAACTCTATTAATCCTTAAGTTTTAAGGTTATCCTGTTGAAATATTTTTATTTGTAATTCCATACAATTACTAACCCTAAAAAAAAAAACAAAAAAAAAAAAAAAAAAAAAAAAACAGAGAAAAAAAAACAAAAAAAAAAACAAAAACAAACAAACAAACAAACAAACAAAAATAATAAGGGGAAGGATTCTTCCTCCTCAGTCCTCCCTCCTCCTCCCCCCCCCTACCAACTCTCCTGAGTCCAATCCATTCACCAAAGCCCCAGTAAAACCAGCTCTGTGTTTTGAAAGGGGAATATAATATACTCTATTTCTGTAATCCGGAGGGATTTAATAAATGGTGCCCATTTACCAAAGAATTTTCTGATGTCACTCTCATTGTTGATGTTCGTATCACGTTGCTCTAAAATGCATTGTTTTTTAAGGTAATTTTTTATTTCTACCACCGAAGGTAATTCTTTCGTTTTCCATTTTTTAAATATTAGGTATCTGGCTGCTAAAATGGAGACACTTATTATCTTTTCGTTCAAATGTTGTTCTGCCTGATTGTCGCAGCAGAAAATGATTAAGCTTGGTGACAACTCCAAGGGAGAAATATTAAGAGAGGTGTTAATCCAAAATTCAAGTTTACGCCAGAACTGACTAATCAGGGGGCATTTAAACATCATGTGTGTGATATCAGCTGCAACCAGAGAACATTTCGGACACTTTTGAAAATTCGGATTCTGAAGCTTATGCCCTTTTTCTGGTGTATAATGAAATTTATGTATCAATTTAAGATGCGCTTCTCTCCATGTTGCTGAGAGAGTGGCCTGAGCCACTTTGTGAATGGATTTTTGAATGAATTTACAATCAACATGCTCTAGTGCCATGATTAGTCTCCAGTCTTGAGCAATTTTCTCTAAAGTACGTTTCCCCTCTTGAGCTCCTAAAAGATAGTAGCAGTAAGAGATGGACATGCGGCCCTTCTTAACTAATGTAAGCCAGTCCTCTAGGTCACCCAGCTCCCAGTTCCACTCACCCTCCCTCAGTAACCCAGATACATAATGCCTTGCTTGCAGAAAAGCATAAAACTCCTTGTTAGAGAGATTGAAGCTGTTTTTAATTTCTTCAAATGTTCTGAGACACTTATTCTCTTCATCGATAAATTGTATTATCGTTTTTAGTCCCACTGAATACCACTTTTTAAAGATAGCTGAGTCTAGACCAGCTTGAAATAATGGATTACCCCTTAGGGGAAGATATTTGGAAACTTTGCAATTAAAGGAAAGAAGCTTCCCTATCCTCCACCATGCCTTTAATGGGTTAAAAATTGCTTTAATTTTCTTGATTCTAAGTGGCATGTCCTTTGGAGCGCAATGTAATAGTGCGCAAGGTAAGTATGGATCACAGATGCTCTCTTCCAATGCATTGTTTAGAACATAATTATTGCCGGAGATCCAGTCTGCCGCAATACGTGCTAAGAAAGAAAGATTATAAAGCCGCAAGTTAGGTAATGCGAATCCTGCAAATATCTTGGCTTGTGTCAATTTATTCAGGGCTATCCTAGGTTTTCTCGTTTGCCATATGAAGCTTCTAAGCCAGCTGTTTAGGCTTCGAATGTCCCTATCAAATAGCATTAATGCAGTATTCTGTAATATATACAGCAATTTAGGAAGAAGTACCATTTTGAACAGGGCTATCCGTCCTGATATAGAGAGGGGTAGGTTTTCCCAAGTCCTTAGTTTATCTTTAAATATTTTCAGAATTGGAGGGATGTTGAGGTTATATAGGTCAAGTGGATTCGTAGGTATTACTATACCTAAATACTTAAATGAGTCCTTAACTATTCTAAAGGGGCTGTTCAAGAAGGAGTCTTTGTTTTTTCGGAGCCAATAGATCTCTGATTTGTTTACGTTTGTTTTATACCCCGAAAATAACCCAAATTGGTTAATAATTTGTAAGAGCTTGGGTATATTAACTTGAGTATTTGACCGATAAACAAGGATATCGTCCGCGTATAAGGCTAATTTCATCTCCTGTTTACCTATCTTAACACCTTCCAGCTGTGACCTGATCTTAATAGCCAGTGACTCAATGGACAGATTGAAAAGGAGGGGAGAAAGGGGGCAGCCCTGTCTGGTTCCTCTGTTGAGCACAATTTGTGAAGAGACAATGTTATTGACGATTATACTAGTGGAAGGAAGGGTATACAAATTTAAAATAAATTTTAGAAAGTTACCTTTGAACCCAAATTGACCCAGCGAGGTGAAAAGATGGTTGTGCTGTATAGAATCAAAAGCCTTTTCCGCGTCAATTGCCACAATAGCTAAGTCTGGGGTATGTTCCCCTTCCTCCCTCTCCTCCCTTTCAGCATTAAAAAAGTATTCTGTTACCACTAGGACTTCTCTAATTTTAGCTGAGGAATTCCGTGAATTTAGGAAGCCTGCTTGGTCTTTATGTATGATGTTTGGTAATATCACTTGCAATCTTTTGGCCAAGATAGACATAAAGACCTTGTAGTCCACATTTAGTAGAGCTATTGGTCTATATGACTCCCTTTGTGCTGGATCTTTTCCAACTTTAAGAATAAGAGTTGTATAAGATGCTGAGAAGGCTTTCGGTACCGGTTTCCCCTGGGTGTACATAGCATTGTATGCCTTATTGAGGTGGGGCACAATCTCTAACGACAGCATCTTGTAAAATTCACTTGGTAAACCATCGGGCCCAGCGGCCTTATTAGTGGTAAGTTCAGAAATCGCTTTCTCTATTTCCTTCAGCTCTATCGGAGTATTAAGGGTTTCCACTACTTCTGCGGATACTTTGGGGCAGCTAATTTTCCTCCAAAAATCCTCTGCCTGAGATAGATCAGATTTTCTCGGAGAATATACCTCTTGGTAATATTTAGTCATTTCTTTATGTATATCTGTACTTTCTGTATAAAACTTCCCATCAATAAGAAGTTTTTCAATAAGTAATGACTTTCTGTCGTTCCTAACCAGGTTTGCAAGTAATTTGCCAGATTTGTTTCCATATCTATATAGTTTGGATTTTAATTTTAAATCTGACTGGGTTTCTTTGTATATTGCAAATGTGTCTTTATTGTTTTTGGCCCTAATGTAGCTTGCCCAATTGATCTGGTTTTTGGTCAGAAGTAGGCGATTGTACGAGTTGGTCACCGCATTATTTAATTCTTTTTCTCTGGATCTTAGCTTTTTACTAATCATTGCACTATAGGAAATAATTTCGCCTCTTATAACTGCTTTGGCCGCTTCCCAGAAAATTAGGGGGCGTTCCCAGTATTCCCTATTACATTGAACAAAATCCTCAAATTTTGTCCTCAAATGTACTTTAAATTTTATATCTGATGCTAAGAAGGAGGGAAAGTGAAACCGCACAGAGCCCGACCCAGAGACTGCTAATTGAAAATTCAACGAGATTGGTCCATGATCAGAGAGGAAATCAGGTAGAATATTTGCTCTTACTTTAGCTGTGCATAACCTTTCATCAATTAAAAAAAGATCAATTCTTGACATAGTCTTATGTGCCTTAGATAAACATGTAAATTCCCGAACATCAGGATTCTGAATCCTCCATATGTCTCTAATATTCAAATTTTATTTTCGCCAGTAATTTGGATTCTAGATTATCTTTTTTATTCTTTTTTCGTTCCCCGTTTTCTCTCAATCTGTCCAAAGGACAGTGAGGGGCCATATTAAGGTCTCCTCCAAGGATTAAATATCCTTCCCTAAAGGCAAGAATTTTGGCCTGGAGCTGGTTCCAGAATTCGAGGTCAATAATATTGGGTGCATATATATTACAGAGTGAAAAAACAACCTTATCAATTTTAATCTTTAAAAATATATATCTCCCCTCAGGGTCTGTCAAGACCTGTAAAATTTCATCTTTTAACCTTTTTCCCACTAATATGGCTACCCCCCTTTTCCTGCCGATACCTGATGAGGCATAGACTTCTTTTACCCATCCTTGTCTAAGCTTCAAAGTTTCCACCTGAGTTAGGTGGGTCTCCTGTAAGAAGACAATATCAGAATTAAGCCGCCTTGCATGGGTTAAAATTGCTTTTCTTTTGATGGGAGTTGAAATACCCCCCACATTCCAGGAAACTAGCTTAAAGTTAGCAACTGGACTAATCATTCACCTGAGATGGGGGGGAGACCCAATCGGGGAACAGGAGAGGGGAGAGGGAAAAAAAGGGAGAGAGAAGAGAGGAAAGAAGAAGAAAAAAAAAAAAAGGGACAAAAAAATGAACAGAAATAATTCTGTCCATTCTAACAAACTCTTAGATCTATAATTATGAATCTTATCCATGAATTTTTTATTTTTCCTGAATATCTAATTGATGCAATAATTTTTCTGCCTCTTGTGGGTTGTCAAAGAAATGAATCTCGCCTTTCACATAGATTTTTAACTTAGAAGGGTAAATTATTAAGGCCTGATAGCCTTGTTGAATACATTTTTGAACAGATTGGGGCCAGGTTTCTTCTTCTAGTAGATGTTTCAACTGAGTAGTCTTGAAATATTAAGATTTTATTTTCCTTATACATAATTGGCTGATTTTTGCGAAAATGTTGGAGTATCGTGACCTTATCTTGGAAATTAAGTAACTTCGCAATTATCGGTCTAGGTCTGTTATCTTCCTGTCTGTTTGTTAATCGTCTCCCCAATCTATGTATCCTCTCTACTACTATCTGTGGGTGATTGGGAGAAATCTTAAGCAACTGTGCAAGTATTTCAGGAAAAAATGTGTTTAATTCTTCGGTTTGCCCTCCCTCAGGGACCCCTATGATGCGAATATTATTGCGCCTAGAGCGGTTTTCCAGGTCCTCAATTTTATTTTGCAATTTAGTAATAATTGCATTGTTGGTTTTAAGATTGGACCCCTGTGCTGAAGTGAGATCTTCCAGATCAGATACCCTCTGTTCAGCCTCTTCTTATCTGTTAGAGAATAACTTTATCTCGTGTCTAAGTAAGTTAATATCTTGCTTGATCTCAGATCTTAGTGCATCAAACTTAGGGGTTAATGCCTCAGAGATACTAGACACTAGGGCCTGTACATTGGTTAATTCATTTATAGGCAAAATAGGGGCTGCAGGTATAGATACTTCCGAGAGAACTTCAGGAGCAACCTTTGTCCTCCTTTCTCTCTGTTTAGCTGCCATGACTGGTGAAGGAGTCCGGGAATGGGAGTGAAGGAATTTATCCATGTGCTGTGCAATTCGTGAGTAAATCAGTTTCGTGAACACTTACACCGTGTGCTATATTGTGCAATCTTAACAATAAACGTGAAGAAAGAAGAGAAGAGAAAAAAAAAAAAAGGGGGGGGGGGAAGGGAAAAGTGATAGGGGACCCGTACCCTAATCAAGTGATAGTGACGTGACCCTGGGGTAAAAAATTAAACCCAGGGAATTCCGTGAGTGATTTCTTCAGGGGAGAAAAAAAGAAAAAAAGTTTTAACTTAAAGATGAATCCTTAAAGAAGTAGGTGGGAGTCACTTGACCAGCCAAGGTGTTGCATATGACAAAAGGAAAGCAGTTATTGATAGTGGCTAAGGCGCTTCAAAAATCAGCCAACCTTTAGGCTTCAATAATGTACTGATATTGAGCAGTGTGTGTTCAATATCAGGGTAAGGGAGGGCTCAGTCAATCAATACTAGGGATAAAAGGGGGGGGGAGAGACCTTAGGTTTCGCTCCCTTCTGCCCCTCTCCTCTCAACAAATGTGGAAGATTTTTCCCTTTAGTCTAGAGAAATGGTGTGACCTTCTAATAGCCCAAAAATTGATTTTAATAATTTTCCCTTTTAATCAGGGTATTTGAGACTTCTGAGGTTTTCCACCACTACCAGATTGGTCTATCTACAACCCTTCTTCTGTTGTAGTGTGGTTAGGAAATTATAGTGTGAGGCCTTTTAACCTAATAGAAATAAAAATGAAATACTACACAACCTTTAATCACTATACAATACAGCGTGTTATAGGCACAGCTCTGAGGGACCCATAATAATGTATTAAACCATTTATTAAATCAAGACCTTTAGATGCTATATGCCTGCAGATTCATAAGCAAGGGTAGTTTGTTATACTATAATCCTTTCTATGAACAGGCCACAACACTATGATAGAACATTCAGAACTTGTTAACCATAATCTCTTATGTCATCACAAATATATATTTTTCTCAAATATTGCCAATCAGGGACAGATACTTCTAATTTGCACAATTTATATGCCTATGACCTGTAATTTAGATTAAAGACACAGCTATATAAAAGCCAAGAGATTTAATTTTGTACTTCTCCCGGTTAGTCAGAATTAATATTTAAGGCTTTTGGGGTCATCTCTCATTAAGGAATTGGTTTTAGATGTCTGAGATCCTGACCCCACCCAGGAGGTTTTAGTGAATCTAGATAATGTTAGCAGATATATGACCTTCAGGCCTAACCAGCCTAAGAAATACAAAATACTATAAGCCTTATATTGCTGCCAGCAAGTGTATCCTTAAACAGGGTGCAGCCCAGTATGTTACTATCACTGCTCTAGAGAGCCAGGAGCAACATTTTAAACCATTTGATTGTGCTATGAACACTTAAATCTTTAAACAAGGAGTGTTTAAATGTGTGTCTAAATCGTTCTGTGATAATACCACAGAGCTATATTAAACCTTTGTAACTTAATAATCCTAGATTCATATATCAGCCAAAATACTATAAGCCTTATATTGCTGCCAGCAAGTGTATACGACAGAGCTATATTAAACTAGGACTTTTACTTTTAATCAACTTTCCAATTTACTTTTATTATCAAATTTGCTTTTTTCTCTTGGTATTCTTAGTTTAAACTAAACATAGGTAGGCTCATATGCTAATTTCTAAGCCTTTGAGGGCTGCATCTTATCACATGCTTTTTAAATCTCTTTTCAACACAAAGAGATAAAAAGTACATGTGGGCCATATAGATAACACTGTGTTCAGGCACAGGGAGTTATTTAAGATCTAGCACAAAACAATGCTAAATTTAAGACAATAGATAATAAACAGTCACAGTCATGTGATCAGGGGCTGGAAGAAGGTTCCTAGATACAAGGTAATCACAGAGGTAAAAAGTATATTAATATAACTGTGTTGGTTATGCAAAACTGGGGAATGGGTAATAAAGGGATTATGTATCTTTTAAAACAATAACAATTCTATGGTAGACTGTCCCTTTAAGGAGACGTCTAAAACTCCAGTCCAAATGGAAAGAACTAGCTCCGAGGTCAAAGACCTTCGGAGTGCTTCTTAGCAGGATCCGTCCAGGCCCAACAAACAGGAACAGGACCAAGAGGACTACAAAACCCTTGATGCCCCACCCAAAAAGAAGCAACGAGAACCAGCCCGACATCATAAACGAAAAGGCCTCCTCTCTTAGCCCTGTCAAGGGCAGAGTCTTAAAGGAAAAAAATAAACTCTCATGGAGTTCCTCTCCCTGGCAATCCCTATTCACAGGGAACATATTGTGCTGAAGGAGGAACCCAAGCATAATAAACATCTCGTCTGAGAGAAAACTCACCACCCAACCAGGTCAACCAGATATCCCAGCACCACATGGATGATATAGACCCTTAAGGAACAGAATCCAGCGCTCGACCAGGACCAGCCTGCTACAGAGGGAATTCCGGAACTGAACCAGGTCACAGAAAATTTGAAACCCTAGAAGGGATCGATAAAACTGAAAACTATGTAAGTAATATCTTAACATATAACTTCCGCAGAAGCATCCAAGCGGCCACAAAATTGCTAGTATCAAATTCCAGAACAGGTAGCTCCTCATCCATCCCAAATTACTACCATGGCTGGCCTCCTTTCTGGCCTACCTTTGTTGCACTTAATCAAATTGAGAGTTCTTCACCCACCCCACCGTACATGACATTTGAATATACCAGGGTTATTAGCTTTCTGTCCAGTTGGGGTTTTAAGCCCTCATCTTCCTGCCAACTAACCATATGGGAAGCCAGATGGCAGCAGGGGCTTCGGTTAGGTAACCCATTGTCCTTACACTATACTATAATGGAAGGCGCAACACCAGTAGACAAAGCCCTACACATTCATAAATGGGAGCAGAAGTTAGATTTTTCACTATCCACTAAGGAATGGCACCATTCACCTTTGCTCACGAAAAAAGCACTACACTGTGTCACCATTTACAAAACCTATATTAAACTACTCATGCATTGGTACTATGTTCCAGCACAGCTTGCCGAAATCTTTCCCATGGCCTCCCCGTCTTGTTGGAGAGACTGCTCACACATCGAAGACATGACTCATATATGGTGGAGTTGCCCTAAACTTACGCCCATCTGGACTAGGTGCTTCACATGCGAACATGGGAAATTTCCTTCCCAGAACCCCAGAGACGGCCTTATTTAACTGAGGCACATGTAAACTGCCCAGATACTACGGCATACTCCATATATACCTTTTCTCAGCTGTCAAACTCACTATAGCCAGAGCATGGAAAAGAGTGAGTCCCCCTGCATAGTCAGATATTGTCTCAACAATGGCATCAATATAATCTATTGAAAACAACATATACTACACCATGGGAAGTTCTGATTTCTTTGAGTTAGTTTGGGCAGATTGGATGAGTAGCTTTGACAACTTATGGCTCCCCAGCTTTGAGACTTAGGATAGCCTTTCTCTGTCTGTTGGAAGTGCCCGTTGTCCCACATCAGTCCTTGCTTCCCCTCTCATTTCAATATCCCACTCCCCTCCCTTATAACCCCTTCCCCCTATCCCTCTTCCCCCTCCTCCATTTCTGGATTGTATCGACAGATCCAATTATACCTCTTAGGAGAATGAGGGAGAGCTGGGATCTTTACACATATTGTTTCTCGTACGTTGTCACTGTATCTGTTAAATTGCATCTCTACAATTGTATTTATCCAAGACTTTGAAAATGTAGTACGCTTTGGTCGTACAGCTGTTGTATTTATTTTTGAAAAAAAAGAATAAAATATTTTTTTTAAAAAAAGTAATGTTTCCCAACGGATAAAGTATAACAAACAGCTTCCAAAAAAAAATACATCCTAACCGGATTAACGAAAAAGAGGGAAGGACTCACAGGTGAAAGCCCAAGAAAAAGGTTACACTGACAGGGCCAGCCAGTCAGAGATCCCATTCTCCCAAAGCTCAGAACTGGAATAAGATACCCCAAAGAAAAAGATAAATTGGAGACAATAAGGAGATTAACTTCATCCCCCTACGTCTAACCCAGCTTGCCGTCCTGAGCAGAAGACCGAGGACCCCTCAAACCCCTCCAGGCTGGGATCCTCCAGCACTGCCAAAACATGCCACAGAAGGACACGAAGGCGCGCCAGTATATAATGAAAAGCAAGACTTACCTCCGCCGGGGGGACTGATGACCCCAACCCAAGGATTGGGCCCCTGAAGCCTCAGAGGCAACCACTTCCCCAGAGGGCTGATCTGACCCAGACGATCACTCACCTGACTAGTCCTGGTTCACCAAATATGGACAGAATCTCACTAACGTCTCCCTCCCTGGAAGATGTAAATGCGCCAATGCCAAAGAAATGGCCATGTGGAACCGTGCCGTAACCTCGGTAGGAAATAAGCCGCCTTCTGGAGAAGGGGTAACGGCATTAGGGACACCTGCTTACGTAGTCAAAGAAGGTTCTAGGGTACTCGCCACACTGGATATGGGCCCCCCAGGGGCGGATGGCTCAGCGGACTCTAAGTTCCCTAGATTGGGAGAAAAGAGCACTCTAAAGCGGCATGCAGAACATAACTGATGGGCATGGATTACCCGGGCCATTTCATACTCTTTGCAAGAAGTAGAATTTGACCATAACTAGGATAGAAATTATGTATAGGAAAAATAAAATAAAACGGCACCTTACACCTCCAATGGCTGGGGCACTCACCACCTCCTATGACCCAGACAACTAGCGAAACAGACTCTCTCCGTTACCACGCGGTCAGGGATACGGAAATGGTGACTAGAAACGCGACTACCCCCGGTCACAAGGTACAGTGTGCAGGCCAACTAAAAACACGCCAAAGCCACAAGGTCTGCGCAGCCTGACAAAAAAAGCTGTTATGTTCCGATATAGCCATGAGCCTAAATATCACTACACATTAGCAGGCAGAATCACATAACAAACACTTCTTTGTTTACTTTACACTTCACACATCTTAAGTAAAATTAAACAATCTTACCGGAATCTATGCAGTGGAACAGGAACACGGCCCTTCAAGTGTGACAGATGGTAGCCTCGCTTCTGACATGGACTTGAGTGAACAAAGCAGGCAGCAAAACTAGTCAACACTGATTGCTAAGGAGCTGTTAATATGAGTCGGGATGGTTTCGCAGAAATACTCTCCCTGCATCTCCGGACTCTAACTTTCATTCAAGCTCTTACTAAGAGGCTGACAGGACTACTTAAAACTCCAGTCCCATTTCAAAGAGTACTACCCTCTATAAGAGACTATCTTTAATCTTCCAACACTTCTCTGCTAACGTCCTGTGACGAAAGGCAAAGAATGACTGGGGGATGTGGGAAAGGTATTTAAGCCTTTGGCTGGGGTGTCTTTGCCTCCTCCTGGTGGCCAGGTTCGGAATTCCCAAAAGTAATGAATGCAGCTGTGGACTGTCCCCGTTTAAGAAGAAACCCCTTGAAGAACCTTTCTCCCCAAAAAAGTCTCTGCTGAGGCAAAATCATAAAATCAGTAACATTTTGGGAAAGTATGTAAAGAAGTCCAGGTAGCAGTCTTGCGCATCTGTTCAACTGAAGCCTCCTTCTTGAAGGCCCTTTGAAGTAGAAACCGCATGGGTAAAATGCGCCGTAATCCGGGATGGAGGCTACTGACAACCTATAGATAAGCAATGCGAATCAAACTTCTAAGTTAATAAGATGAATGAACAAGGGAAGATGACGGAATTCCTTGGTAGTATGAAGGTCTAACTTTAAAGCTCTAACAACAGCCAGATTATGTAACAACCTCTCCTTGAAAGATGACAGATTGGGACAACTTCCTGATTGATATTATGAGTTGAGACAACCTTAGGTAAAAAACCCCGTCCTTGTCTGAAGTACAGCCTTATCCAATTAAAACACCAGATAAGGCGAATCACATTGAAGGGTAGACAATTCTGAAACTCTGCGAGCAGAAGAAAGAGCTATTAGAAACAACATTTCTTAATGTTACTTAATATCAAGAGTGCATAGGCTCAAACAGAGCCTGTTGAAGAACTCTAAAAACAAGATTAAGGCTCCATGGAGGAGCAAAAGGTTTGAAAACTGGTCTAAGTCTTTCTAAAGCTTGAACAAATGACTGAACATATGGCAAACGAGCCAACCTTTTATGCAACAAAAGCAGAAATCTGTCCGACAGGCCCTTCTCTAAATCATCCTGCAAAACTAAAGAATATGCAGATTCTTCACTTTGTGCCAAGGAAAACCATGTTCCCTCCATACTTTACGGTAAATAAATCTAGTAACAGGCTTATGTGCCTGAATCAAAGTATTAATCAACGTCTCAGAAAAACCTGTCTGGGACAAGATCATTCAATCAATCTCTATGCAGTCAGCCTCAGAGAATCTAGATTTTGATTAAGTACAGATCCTGAGCCAGAAGGTCTGGCATCTGAGGGAATCTCCATGGAGGAGCTGACAACATTCTCACAAGGTCTGCATACTAAGTCCTGCATGGCCACACAGGGGTTAACAGAATTGCAGAAATTCCCTCCTGTTTGATTCAAGCAATTACTTGAGGAAGCAGAACAATTGGAGGAAAAAGATACAGTAGATTTTAACACCAAGGAGCTGTTAAGGCATCCCACCAGCTCCACCTGAGGATCTCTCGATCTCTACCTGTATCTTGGTAGGTAGGCATTGAGACGGTAGCCATGAGATCTATCTCCAGACACCCCCACCTGCAGGTGATCTTGCAAAAAAAACTCCTGGTTCAGGGACTATTCCCCAGGGTGCAGAGTCTGTCTGCTCAGAAAATCTGCTTCTCAATTTTCCACTCCTGGAATATGGATGGCTGATATTTGACATTGATGTCTCCACCATTGAAGAATACAAGACACTTCCAGCATTGCCAGAAAGCTGTGAGCTCCACAATGATGATTGACATAGGCTGCGGTAGCGATGTTTTCCAACTGAAATCAAATATGACGGACAGAATTTAACTGAGGCCACGACAAAAGAGAACTGAGGATGGCCCTTAATCCAGAACGATGATCGGGAGAATAGGTTCCGCCGGTCGCCAAATGCCCTGAGCACTTAGAGAGTTCCATACAGTGCCCCATTCCGATAGTATCACATCTATTGTTATAAGTACCCAGGATGGGCGCAGGAAACACATGAAGAAAGGGATACTGAGACAGCCAACAGGAGACAGATATTTTTGTCTCGATCCAGAGAGATAACCTGAGACAGGTCTAGATTTCCATACCATTGCTTCCACATACATAACTGTAGAGGTCTCAGATGAAAGCAAGCAAAAGGAATAGCATCTGAAGCTGCCACCATAAGGCTTACCACCTCCATGCATTGGCCCACTGAAGGCCGTGGAGTGGATTGAAGAAGACAGCAGTTAGCCTGAAGCTTCTCCTTGTGTTCATCTGTGAAATAAATTTGCATGGTGATAGAATCTATGATGATCCCCAGAAAATTCACTCTCGCGATGGGTGTGCGGGAACTCTTTTCCAGGTTTACTTTCCAACCATGTGTCTGAAGATACCAGAGTAACCTCTCCGTGTGAGATGTTGCCAACTGTAAAGATGGCACCTGAACCAAGATGTCGTCCCAGTAAAGTGCTACCGCAATGCCCGGTAATAGTCTGACTACAGCAAGTAGGGCTTCCAATACCTTTGTAAAAATCCTGGGAGCCATAGTTAGGCAGAATGGAAGAGCTATAAACTGATGATGCTTGTCCAGGAAAGCAAACCAAAGATACTGGTGATGATATCAGTAAATTGGGATATGAAGGTACAAGCCTTTCAGGGCTGTGGTAGACATAAATTGACCTTCCTGTATTAGAGAAAAAATGGATCTAACCATTTCCATTTTGAAAGAGGGTACCCTTACAAACTTGTTGAGGCATTTCAGATCTAAGATGGGGAGAAAAGTTATTTCCTTCTTGGTAATGATGAAGAGGTTTGAATAGAATCCTCTTCCCCTCCCTGCCAGAGGCACAGGGACAATAACTCCCATAGCTAACAGATCGTTTACACAGCGTAGAAAGGCTGTTCTGTTTTCTGGTTTCCCCAAGATCCTTGATAGAAAAAACCTGCCACTTGGGGGCAGGAGATTGAAAATCTATTTTGTATCCCTGAGATATAATGCCCAGGACCCAAGGATCCTGAATAAACTTAGCCCAAACCCCCTGAAACAAAGCAAACTTGTCCTCTATGCATCGTGAGCCGACCCTTCATGCTGACTTGGTGTCTGTGGTCGATTATTTAGACTGCTTGTTCTTGTTCCACACCGGGTTTTGCTTCCAGGTATTCGTGGGGGGTTTGGAATTGGCTTATGAAACACTCCTCTGTTTGTTCGGATGAAAGGTGCAAAAACATACCATAGGACATATCTTCGGCCTAGACTTCTTATCCTGAAGCAGAAAGGCACCCTTTCAGCCAGTGATTGTAGAAATGATGGAATCCAGGTCTGGACCAAATAAGAATTATCCTTTAAGGGCCAAATATAGTCATTTAGATTTAGAGACCATGTCTGCTGACCAAGACTTAAGTCAGAGAGTCCCCCTGGCAAGGACAGCAAGGACAGAATTCTTGGCATTGAAACGAATGATAGTATCACAAATGAAGGAATTGGCCGCCTTTAGAGCCTGAATACGGTCCTGGATATCTTCCAGAGGAGATTCTACCAAAAATTGGCAGCCCCAGCAACAGCAGCAATACCAACTGCTGGATGGAATGAGAGGCCTATCTGAAGAAAAACCTTCCTCAGATATCCCTCTAACTTCCTATACATAGGATCCTTAAAGGAGGTGCTGTATTCCAGAGGGATAGTAGTGCGCTTACCCAAAGTGGAGATGGTGCTGTCTACCTTTGGCACACTATTTCACACCTCAAAGTGGCTATCCAGCATGGGAAACACTCTCTTTAAAGCTGGAGAAAACCGGACACCAGGTTTTTCACATTCCTTGGTTATAATGTCCGGCACCAATGAAGGTACCGGAAACATCTCAGGGGTTTTCATATAGTTTGAAAAACAATATCCAATTTATGCACCTGTTTTACCTCTGTGGGTTTAGACTGTGGTACCCCTAACATGCTTAAAACCTCCTTAAGCAGATAACTCAGATGTTCAATTTTAAACATAAAAGGTAAGGTCCTCAGAGTCCCTTTCAGATTCCCTGGAAGAAAGTTCTCCATCATAGCTAGACAAGGAGTCTTTCACATAAGAAAACATTTATGTAAGAACTTACCTGATAAATTCATTTCTTTCATATTAGCAAGAGTCCATGAGCTAGTGACGTATGGGATATACATTCCTACCAGGAGGGGCAAAGTTTCCCAAACCTTAAAATGCCTATAAATACACCCCTCACCACACCCACAATTCAGTTTAACGAATAGCCAAGAAGTGGGGTGATAAGAAAGGAGCGAAAGCATAAAAAATAAGGAATTGGAATAATTGTGCTTTATACAAAAAAATCATAACCACCACAAAAAGGGTGGGCCTCATGGACTCTTGCTAATATGAAAGAAATGAATTTATCAGGTAAGTTCTTACATAAATTATGTTTTCTTTCATGTAATTAGCAAGAGTCCATGAGCTAGTGACGTATGGGATAGCAGATACCCAAGATGTGGAACTTCCACGCAAGAATCACTAGAGAGGGAGGGATAAAATAAAGACAGCCAATTCCGCTGAAAAAATAATCCACAACCCAAATCAAAAAGTTTTAATCTTATAATGAAAAAAACTAAAATTATAAGCAGAAGAATCAAACTGAAACAGCTGCCTGAAATACTATTCTACCAAAAACTGCTTCTGAAGAAGAGAAAACGTCAAAATGGTAGAATTTAGTAAAAATAAGCAAAGAAGACCAAGTCGTTGCTTTGCAAATCTGATCAACAAAAGCTTCATTCTTAAAAGCCCAGGAAGTAGAAACTGACCTAGTAGAATGAGCCGTAATCCTCTGAGGCGGAGGAATTAATCCGACTCCAAATAAGCATGATGAATCAAAAGCTTTAACCAAGATGTCAAAGAAATGGCAGAAGCCTTCTTACCTTTCCTAAAACCAGAAAAGATAACAAATAGACTAGAAGCCTTTCTGAAATCTGAGTAGCTTCAACATAATATTTCAAAACTCTTACCACATCCAAAGAATGTAAGAATCTTACCAAAGAATTCTTAGGATTAGGACACAAGGAAGGGACAATAATTCCTCTACTAATGTTGTTAGAATTCACAACTTAGGTAAAAATTGAAATGAGGACAGCAAAACCACCTTATCCTGATGAAAAATCAGAAAAATGAGACTCACAAGAAAGAGCAGATAATTCAAAAACTGTTCTAGCTGAAGAGATGTCTAAAAGGAACAATACTTTCCATGAAAGTAATTTTAATGTCCAAAGAAAGCATATGCTCAAACGGAAGAGCCTGTAAAGCCCTCAGAACCAAATTAAGACTCCAAGGAGGAGAAATTGGCCTAATGACAGGCTTGATACGAACCAAAGCCTGAACAAAACAATGAATAAACAGAAAAATTAGCAAATTTTTCTGTGAAAACAGCACAGAAAAAGCAGAGATTTGTCCTTTCAAGAAACTTGCAGACAAAAACCCTTATCCAAAACATCCTGAAGAAACTATAAAATCCTAGGAATTCTAAAAGAATGCCAAGAAAATTTATAAGAAGAGCATCATGAGATGTAAATCTTCCAAACTTGATAATAAATCTTACTAGACACAGATTTACGAGCCTGCAACATAGTATTAATCACTGAGTCAGAGAAACTTCTATGACTAAGTACTAAGCATTAAATTTCCATACCATCAAATTAATAATTTGAGTTCCTGATGGAAAAAACGAATGTTAAGATATAAGGTCTGGCCTTAATGGAAGTGACTAAGATTGGCAACTGGACATCCGAACAAGAACCATATACAAAAACTTGTGCGGCCATGCTGGAGCCACCAGCAACAAAAAAGATTGCCCTCTGATGATTTTGAAAATCACTCTAAAAAGAAGAACCAGAAGCAAAAAAATATAGGCAGATTGATAACTCCAAGGAAGTGTCAATGCATACACTGCTTCCGCCTGAGGATCCCCGGACCTGAATAGGCCCCTGGGAAATTCCTTGTTTAGATGAGATGCCATCAGATCTATTTCTGGAAGCCCTCACATCTGAACAATTTGAAAAAAACATATCTGGGTAAAGAGACCATTCTCCCGGATGTAAAGCTTGATTGACAGAGATAATCCGCTTCCCAATTGTCTATACCTGGGGAAAAAACCACAGAAATTAGATAGGAGCTGGATTTAGCCCAAGCAAATATCCAAGATACTTCTGTCACAGCCTAAGGACTGATAGTCCCACCCTGATGATTGACAAACGCCACAGTTGTGACATTGTCTGTCTGAAAAATAATAAACGTCTCTTTCTTCAAAAAGAAGCCAAAAACTGAAGAACTCTGAGAAATGCACGGAATTCCAAAATATCAAATGGTAATCTCTCCTCCTGAGATTTCCAAAACCCTTGTGCTGACAGAGATCCTCAGACAGCCTCCCAACCTAAAAGACTCGCATCTGTAGAGATCATGGTCCAGGTTGAAAGAACCGAAGAGACCCGTAGATCTAAATGATGGTGATCTTAACCACCAAATCAAAGATAGTCAAACATTAGGATTCAATGATATAAAAAGTGATATCCTAGAATCCCTGCACCATTAATTCAGCATAAAAAACTGGAAAGGTTTCCTATGAAAATGAGCAAAGGGTATCGAATCCAATGCTGCAGCTATGAGACCTAAAACTTCCATGCATATATAGCAACTGAAGGAAATAATAGAGACTGAAGGTTCCGACAAACGGAACCTAATAAAATTGTCACTTGTCTGTTAGAGACAAAGACATTGACACAATCTATCTGGAAACCTAAAATTGTTGACCCTTGTGTGAGGAATCAAGGAGCTTTTTTGATAAAAAGATCCTCTAACTATGTCTTGAAGAAACAACAAAGTTGAATCGTATGAGATTCCGCAGAACGAAAAGACTGAGCCAGTACCATGAAATCGTCCAAATAAGGAAACACTGAGAACCTTGAAAAGATTCTTAGAGCTGTCGCTAGACCAGAAGGAAAAGCAACAAATTGGTAATGCTTGTCAAAAAAAGAGAATCTCAGAAAAAGAAAATAATCTGAATGTAATCAGAAAATTAAGATATGCATCTATTGCATCTATTGTAAAAAAATAATGCCATCACTGACCAAAAAGGCAGAATAGACCATATAAACACCATTCTAAAAGATGGAACACTTATATGACAAATCAAAAAGATTTTCTATCTTTGGGACAATGAATAGTTTTGAATGAAACCCCCAAACCCTGTTCCTAAAAATGGAACTGGTATAAATACCCCAGAAAAACTCCAGGTCTGAGCAGCGCCTTGAACCCCAACGGGTAACCAGCCGCGCTTCACAAGTACCCAAAACATACAGGTCTGAAACACACTTCAGGAAAGTGTGAGCCTTACTGGAATAGCTGGAATATGATAGAGAAAAAAAAGACTTCTCACAGACGGTTTTACTCTGAATCCTATTCTATACCCAAAATCTAAGAAGTTTGGACCGAATTGAACCAAACAATTTCAAAAAAGTCTTAACCTGCCCCTTACCAGCTAAGCTGGAATAAAAACCGCACCTACATGCAAATTTGAGGAGCTGACTTTGAACTGTTAAAATGGCTTAATTGAATGAAGAAAAACTTTCAATTATAAACATGTTACTTGGGGAAGAATATAGGATTCCGTTCATTAGTAAGAACAAAAATCACTGACCAAAAAGGCACTAATATAAGCTTAAAATTTAGTCTTAGAACTCAATCTTGAAGCCCAGAGTAACAATTAAAGAATTGAATCCAATTATGAACCAAATAATTGATTACCTTGGAAAAGAAGAATTTAGAAATCAAATTAGCATTCCAAGATTGAAATCACAAAGTTCTTCTAGCTAAAATAGCTAAAGACATAGATTAAACCTCATTTGCGAAAATATCAAAAAATGACGACACAAATGAAATTATTAACATGTTTACTTAACAATGCTAAACAAATCAAAATCCGATACTTGATCTTAAAGTATCCAACCAGAAGAATGAAGCAATTGCAACATCAGCCAAATAAATTACAGGTCTACGAAAAGTACCTGAAAATAAATAACTTTCCTTAAATAAGATATAACCGGAAAAAAATAAATACTATTTCATATAGAATAATAGTATGTTAAGCAGGAGTAGAGATAGCCCCATTAACTTGGGGAATCTTTCCTCAAAAACTGAAAACTAACTGCCAGCAAAGAATACAATTTAAAAACCTTAAAGAAGGAATAAAAGAAATTCTCAGCCTATTCCATTCCCTAGAATCAGGAACTGGAAAAAAACTTCTGAATAAACCACAAAAGGTTAATAAGCAGAATTTAAATGTTAGCTAGTCTTTAAATCAAAATAACTAGTTTCTTAAATATCCAAAATAATCAACACCTTTTCAACAAAGAACAAATGCACTCTATTAAAAAATAAAAAAGTAGTTTTGTTAGTGTCAATATCTGATGAAGAAAATTCTGAATGAGAAAAAAACACCATCAGAGAAGGATAATTCAGTATGTTGTTGGTCATTTGAAACTTCATCAACTAAATAAGAAGTTTGAAAAAGACCTAAACATTTTTATTAGAAGGCGGGATGTCAGACAAAGCCTTTAAAATAGAATCAGAAAAATATTCTTATAAATTCCTAAGTATATCTTGTACATAAGATGTAAAAAGAATAGCAATATATAAAGCATAATACTAATGGACTCTGCATGTAAAAGTATATCATGATAACTTATTACAAACCATAGCTAAAGATAAACATTCATAACATTAAAATAAATGAACTTAGCTTTGGTAGGACTGATATCAGTCAACAGGAATCCCTTAGCATTTTCTGATACAGGAACAGTGTTTGAAAATATCTTGCAATATGTAAAAGAAGAAAACAACATATAAAGCAAAATTATCAAATTCCTTAAATGACAGTTTCAGGAATGGGAAAAAATGCAAAATAAACAAGCCTCTAGCAACCAGAAGCAACAAAAAAGTGAGACTTAAATAATGTGAAAAATAGTGGAACAAGTATGACGCCCACATTTTTTGGCACCAAGTATGACGCCCACATCCTTTGGCGCCGAAAACGACGCCCACATTTTTTTGCGCAAAAAACGTCTGTAACACACATGCGCCAAAAAATGACGCAACCACGAACAAACTTCCGGCGTCAACTATGGCGCCGGAAATGACAAAATTTTGCGACAAAAATGACGCAATAAATTAAAGCATTTTCTGCCCCCGCGAACCTAACAGCCCACAGGGAAAAAAGTCAATTGAAAATTTTTAAGGTAAGAAAAATATATATATTCATATGCATTATCCCAAAATAATGAAACTGATAGTCTGAAATAAGGAATACTGATTATCCTGAATCATGGCAAATATAAGTTTAAAACATATATTTAGAACTTTACATATAAAGTGCCCAACCATAGCTTTGAGTGTCATAAATAGAAATAAGATTTTACTTACCCCAAGACACTCATCTACATATAGCAGATAGCCAAACCAGTACTGAAACGAGAATCAGTAGAGGTAATGGTATATAAGAGTATATCGTCAATCTGAAAAGGGAGGTAGGAGAAGAAATCTCTACGACCGATAACAGAGAACCTATGAAATAGATCCCCTAGAGGAAGACCATTGTATTCAAATAAGCAATACTCTCTTCACATCCCTCTGACATTCACTGCACTCTGAGAGGAAAACCGGGCTTCAGCCTGCTGCGAAGCGCATATCAACGTAGAATCTAGCACAAACTTACTTCACCACCTCCATGGGAGGCAAAGTTTGTAAAACTGAATTGTGGGTGTGGTGAGGGGTGTATTTATAGGCATTTTAAGGTTTGGGAAACTTTACCCCTCCTGGTAGGAATGTATATCCCATACGTCACTAGCTCATGGACTCTTGCTAATTACATGAAAGAAATCTGCATGTGACTGATCGTCACAGCTCCAACAGAACTCATGGTCCTAAAGTCAGAAGAACCTTGTTTAACCATTCTATTCCTTTGCAACTGGCATAGCACACAGGGAAGCAGATACAGCTGATTGTAATGGGGCCGCAAAATCATGAGGAAAAAGCCCAACACCAGATGGATGTTGAGGAGCGGGGTTGCAGGGTATCGCATGTGCAGGGATAGGTACCGCCTGTTGTGGATGCAGTATTGGCATATCAAGGCATACTATGGTTGGAGAATCTACAGACCTCACTGGGGTCGTAGGCGCTGGGGGGGGGGGGATACCACAGGAGCCTGGTTCCCAGAACCCCTTGAGACTGTAGAACAGATGCAAGGCATGAACTACATAATTGAGCAGGATGACACACTGTGTTGAGCCTGCAAAGCATGCATTTATTAGTATCAAATAAAGGAGTAGAGTAATTTTTCTGACTGGGAAATAGGAGTCCTCTATAATGACAACAGTACTGTGATAGCAGCAAACAGTCTAATGTATAAAGGCAATAACTGAGAAGGCCTGCATGGTTGTCTAAATCATGTTGTTACTGGGAGGAAAGGAGAGAATGGCACCAAAGAAAAAAGAAGCAGAGCGAGTCATGCTCACCGCCGCAGGAGACAGTGCACATCATGGCGCCATCTTGTCTGCTGATAGGGTTGAGTACTCAAGCACTCCCACCCCAGAAAGCCTGAAGCAGTACAACTGCCTTGCTTGTGTGCCACTATATGGAGTAACATACATCCGAATTAATGTTATACATTTGTTCCCCCATAGGAAATTAAACTTCTGGGCACATGTCCTTATATCATATTGTGAAATTCAGCCTTTTATTAAGTTATCCACTGCCTCCTACTCCTAGGCAAGAAACCATTAGAGAGGGAGAAAGGAAGAAATAGGACTTACCCATCTGCTATCAGTGTCTCCTGGCTGGGTCCTGTTACATAAAGAAAAGGCAGCATAACTAACACACACCTAGATTTTGAGTTTTGCGTTAGAAGGGGTGCGTTAGCTACGCGTGTTTTTTTCCCCCTGCACCTTTTAAACAACGCTGGTATTTAGAGTTCTCTGAATGGCTGCGTTAGGCTCCAAAAAGGGAGCGTAGAGCATAATTTACCGCCACTGCAACTCTAAATACCAGCGTTGCTTACGGACGTGGCCAGCTTCAAAAACGTGCTTGTGCACGATATCCCCATAGAAAACAATGGGGCAGTTTGAGCTGAAAAAAACCCTAACACCTGCAAAAAAGCAGCGTTCAGCTCCTAACGCAGCCCCATTGTTTCCTATGGGGAAACACTTCCTAAGTCTGCACCTAACACCCTAACATGAACCCGAGTCTAAACACCCCTAACCTTACACTTATTAACCCCTAATCTGCCGTACCTGCTATCGCTGACCCCTGCATATTATTATTAACCCCTAATCTGCCGCTCCGTACACCGCTGCAACCTACATTATAGCTATGTACCCCTAATCTGCTGCCCCTAACATCGCCGACCCCTATATTATATTTCTTAACCCCTAATCTGCCCCCCCATGTCGCCGCTACCTTACCTACACTTATTAAACCCTAACACTAACACCCCCCTAAATTAAATTTAATTTAAATCTAACGAAATAAAATAAATCTTATTAAATAAATTAATCCTATTTAAAGCTAAATACTTACCTGTAAAATAAACCCTAATATAGCTACAATATAAATAATAATTATATTGTAGCTATTTTAGCATTTATATTTATTTTACAGGCAACTTTGTATTTATTTTAACTAGGTACAATAGCTATTAAATAGTTAATAATTTATTGATAGTGTAGTGTTAGGTTTAATTGTAACTTAGGTTAGGATTTATTTTCCAGGTAATTTTGTACTTATTTTAGCTAGGTAGCTATTAAATAGTTATTAACTATTTAATAGCTATTGTACCTAGTTAAAATAAATACAAAGTTGCCTGTAAAATAAATATAAATGCTAAAATAGCTACAATATAATTATTATTTATATTGTAGCTATATTAGGATTTATTTTACAGGTAAGTATTTAGTTTTAAATAGAATTAGTTTATTTAATAAGAGTTAATTTATTTCGTTAGATTTAAATTATATTTAACTTAGGGAGGTGTGAGTGTTAGACTTAGCTTTAGGGGTTAATATATTTATTAGAGTAGCAGCGAGGTCCGGTCGGCAGATTAGGGGTTAATAAGTGTAGGTAAGGTAGCGGCAACGTTGGGGGGGGGGCAGATTAGGGGTTAATAAATATTATGTAGGTGTTGGCGATGTTAGGGGCAGCAGATTAGGGGATAAAAATCTGTGCGGTGGGCAGATTAGGGGTTAAAAAAATGTATTAGAGTGGCGGCGATGTGGGGGGACCTCGGTTTAGGGGTACATAGGTAGTTTATGGGTGTTAGTGTACTTTAGAAAACAGTAGGTAAGAGCTTTATGAACCGGCGTTAGCCCATAAAGCTCTTAACTCCTGACTTTTTTCTGTGGCTGGAGTCTTGTTGTTAGAGTTCTAACGCTCACTTCAGCCAAGACTCTAAATACCAGCGTTAGGCAGATCCCATTGAAAAGATAGGATACGCAATTGACGTAAGGGGATCTGCGGTATGGAAAAGTCGCAGCTGGAAAGTGAGCGTTAGACCCTTTCCTGACTGACTCTAAATACCAGCGGGCGGCCAAAACCAGCGTTAGGACCCCTTAATGCTGGTTTTGACGGCTAACGCAGAACTCTAAATCTAGGCGACTGTTTTCCTAAAAGGGAGGATACCTCAAACACGCTGGAGGAGGCATGGGAACTTCCCTTCGACATCCAGAAGCTAGCATACACCAAAACTCCACCAAGAAGATTATATGGCTTTTAACAACTTACCTGCCCTCTCTTGCAGAAAACAATCCAGTGGGCAATAACTCAGAATCTTCAGCAGAGCACCCCTCTCTGCCTACCTCCATGAAGCAAGGCAAAGAACTACTGAGAGAGTAGGGATAATGCAATGCTCTGTTTGGGGTGTCTTTGCCTCCTCCTGGTGGCCAGGTGAAGTATTTCCCATACGTTATGTATGGATTTCGTGGACTCTCAATGCCAATACACAGAAAACAACAATTGCCCAGATGGTTTATAAAGAGACTAAAGCAGATCGACAGATACAGCCTGTTGTGTCTAAAAAAAAAAAAAACAATACACAGAGGAAAGCTCACCAACCTACAATTATCACCAAGTTGTCTAACCCACTTCTTTTGAATGCTGATGACCAGCTGCGGCCAGACTTGATTAATAGTTGTAGATTTGTTTTAAAAAAGAAATCAGTAGTAAGTTTGAAAGGTCTGACTCTTTCTGTGCAAGTTATTTTTCTTCCTTTACATTTTGAAGTTGGAGCCCTCACTAATTAGGTATCGGTAGTCTGCACCTTCATGATAAGAAGAGGAGAGACTAAGATTCAGCAGTTTTAGATACTGCTCAGCAAACAAAAGTTTAGATAAGTGTTCACACTCATTTGTGAATAGAGTGGTTTTTATTTTTAGATTTTACTACAATTATTTTCTATAAGTCAGGGACAAGCTATAAATCAACCCTGCACAATTTACCCTAAACATTTTTTTCTTTAAATAGACACTATAAACCCAATTTTTTTCTTTCATAATTTAGATAAAGCATGCAATTTTAAACAACTTAAAATTAAATTTACTCCTATTATCAAATTTTCTTTGTTCTCTTGCTATCTTTATTTAAAAAAACAGGAATGTGATGCATAGGAGCCGGCCCATTTTTGGTTGAGAACCTGGGTTATGCTTGCTTATTGGTGGGTAAATGTAAGCCTCCAATGAGCAAGCGCTATCCATGGTGCTGAACCTAAAATGGGCTGGCTGCTAAGATTTACGTTCCTGCTTTTAAAATAAAGATAGCAAGAGAACAAAGAAAAATTGATAATAGGAGTAAATTAGAAAGTTGGTTAAAATTTCATGCTCTAACTGAATCATGAAAGAAAAAATTTGGGTTCAGTGTCCCTTTAAACATTCCTTCTCAACTTTTTCATGGAAAGCAGTGTGCCATTGTATATAAATATATATATATATATATACACACACATACATATATACATACACACACACATATATATATATATATATATATATACATACATACTCAGTATATATACACATGCCATACACACACTTTTGTCTGTACCTGCCCAGGTGGTTAATATAGTATTGTACAGCTTTCCTACACAGTCTCAATGACTAGATATTTGCAAAACACTGATTTCAATTTGCTTATGTGTCAGGTTTTTCTACACTTCTGTTAATGTGTGCCACTTGGTTCAGACAGCTGCATGATAAATCCTCTTCAATGCAATCTGAAGTGTTGGCACTTTGAGCTAAATTTGTTTCCTGTTTCAGTTTGGGCACTCAAGCTCAAAAATGTTTGCAATCACTGCTATAGTGAATGATGTCCTGTGTCCTCAACTTTCAAGATAGTACATTAATAAACAAATAAATATGAACTACTTTTTCATGGTCAGCAATGGAAGTGGCTCAGCCTCCAGTGAAGAGGGGGTAGTAATTAAAGAGGTTATGGAAAACATAATTTATGTAAGAATTTACCTGATAAATTAATTTCTTTCATATTGGCAAGAGTCCATGAGCTATTGACGTATGGGAAATACAATCCTACCAGGAGGGGCAAAGTTTCCCAAACCTCAAAATGCCTATAAATACACCCTCACCACACCCACAATTCAGTTTAACGAATAGCCAAGAAGTGGGGTGATAAAGAAAGGTGTAAAAAGCATCAACAAAGGAATTTGGAAATAATTGTGCTTTATACAAAAAAATCATAACCACCATAAAAAGAGTGGGTCTCATGGACTCTTGACATAATGAAAGAAATTAATTTATCAGGTAAATTCTTACATAAATTATGTTTTCTTTCATGTAATTGGTAAGAGTCCATGAGCTAGTGACGTATGAGATATCAATACCCAAGATGTGGAACTCCACTCAAGAGTCACTAGAGAGGGAGGGATAAAAATAAACAACAGCCATTTCTCGCTGAAAAAATAATCCACAACCCAAAATATAAGTTATTCTCATAATGAAAAGAAAAACTTAAAACATCAGCAGAAGAATCAAACTGAAACAGCTGCCTGAAGAACTTTTCTACCAAAAACTGCTTCTGAAGAAGCAAATACATCAAAATGGTAGAATTTAGTAAACGTATGCAAAGAAAACCAAGTTGCTGCTTTGCAAATCTGATCAAGTGAAGTTTCATTCTTAAAAGCCCACGAAGTGGAGACTGATTTAGTAGAATGAGCTGTAATTCTCTGAGGCGGGGCCTGACACGACTCCAAATAAGCTTGATGAATTAAAAGCGTTAACCAAGAAGCCAAGGAAATAGCAGAGGCCTTCTGACCTTTCCTGGGACCAGAAAATATGACAAATAGACTAGAGGTCTTCCTGAAATTTTTAGAAGCTACAACATAATATTTCAAAGCTCTCACCACATCCAAAGAATGTAAGGATCTTTCCAAAGAATTCTTAGGATTAGGACACAAGGAAGGGACAACAATTTCTCTACTAATGTTGTTAGAATTCACAACTTTAGGCAAAAATTTAAATGAAGTCCGCAAAACCGCCTTATCCTGATGAAAAATCAGAAAAGGAGACTCACGTGCGACTTCCGGCTGGAGGTGGAGCCAACAGGTAGCACGCAGGTAGCTGTCTGCAACTTCACCGCTCCCTACGGGGAATCTTACTACTCTCCAGCACGCTGTAGTGTACCTTGTCCTAAAGCTCTTTTAGGCCGGTACAAGATCCTAGGATCGCAGATCGGAAGTCACACAGTGGCAATAATATGCTATGTTGCTATAGCCCCTTCTTTTCTTGAAAACCCCAGTACACGGACTGAGCTAATTGTATAAACAGCCTCTAAAAACGGCTTGTAAACCGAGTTCAATTAAAACACTGACCAGATTTTTTACCTAGAAAAGTTGCAAGCTTACCCTAAATAGATGTTGGTGAGCCGGTGCTGAGCGGATTTCTGCTGAGGAATGTGAACGGACCCCTGAGACTGCGAGGGCAAAGGTTTCGAGTGGAAAGAATCTCACCTGTGCAGTGTGAGTGAAGGCGTGGGCTTACTCCACGGCCCTAAGTTGCTATAGCACTCTTGTGTTCTTTTTCAAGGACCCAGCACTCCTGGACTGAGCTAGCAGTATATAACCACCGCTAAAACGGCAGGTAAACCTGGTTTACAACTGAAACACTAACCGGACTGTAAAACAAGGTCAGGAACCCGGTAAGCTTACCCTACTAAAACAGATGATAGGGAGCCGATACTGAGCAAGTCTTGCTGAGGAGCGCAAGTGGAGCCCTGAGACTGCGGGTGCAAAGGTTTTCCGAACAAAAAGAAAACTTACCTGGACAGCGTGTGTTGAAGACATGGGCTGGCTGGGTGGCCCCCAGTGATCCGGGGTCTTTTTGTGGGAGTGTATTGGCACAGGAAGCCCGGACCTATCCTAAGAGGTTATTCCCACACACCTCCCGTTACCCAAAAAAGACAGCACTATACTCCGTACACCGTTTTGTGACCGGATGGTTAAGCATACTCTTCAGCCCTCCGCAGAAATTAAGTTTTGTTCTAGGTGACTGTTGTGGACGCTGCAGACAGCAAATTGGAATATTGAGTCCTTATCCCTGTGGGTGTTAGAGGACGGAAAGCATTTCCGGAACTGCCTGGTCAGAATGGAAGCTGTGGAGGTGGCTTAAGTATATACATAATAATAAGTTGAAGTGGTCCGGTAACGTAAGTCTGATTCCTTAATGTTTTTGGGAAACCTGAAGTGGGAAACCTGAAGTGACAATGTGGGTCTATTAAAACTGTTAAGACTGTGGGTGCCGGCTGATAAGAGTGAGGCATAACGTTACATCCATAGCCTCTGAAGTCCCAAGTTTACGGATTATTTAATGGACACTGGCTCCTATAGAGGGTCATGGTGGTGGATGGTATATAAAGCAAAGATAACTGTTGATCTGTATATTGATTTACTCTTGCTTATACCCTGAAAGTGCCAGGTGTGAATTTGACCAACCTTTATTGCGAGCTGAATGTGCTTAATAGTGCTGTACAGAAATAAAGTTAAATAAACAAAGGGTATTAAGGTCCCCCTGTCTGGACTCTGGGACTGTTTAGGGTAAACCTAACTGTCATTTTATATGTAGCTATTTAATGTACCAAGGCTTTTTAACAATTGTGCCAGATTTAACATATAACATGTTGCTACAAGATGAATAGGTTCCCTGATCTGTGTCACCTAAAGAGTCTTTTTCTGCTTAACGTACAGAAAAAATATTGCTAGTTTATTCAAAGGAAAAAGAAAAAAAAGGGGGATTTAGAGTGAAGGTACATGGATGTAAACTTTAAGTTATTATACTTAATATGTGTAACAATCCCTTTGATATAACTCTATCAACTACTACATGTTTATTGATCCAGAAGTCTTTCATATAGAGATAGAGTTTAAGGGCTCATTGAATTGTGTTAAGGGTATATAAGCATCCCACTAAACATTAGTGTTAAGTATTACAAAGTGTATATATCCTAAAACTACAAAATTAATATATCTAGGAGTTTGTGGAGCCTAAGAAAGACCTGGGGTTATTTTGCTCTCCTGCTATAAATTTGGATAATTATTGTGTTGAAATCTATCTTTAGGAAATCCTAAGATTTGAGCTAAATTTTCTCTTCATTTTTTATAACACTTTTGGTTGTATTTTTTATTTTTCTCAAGTTATACTGAGAAGCACCGAAATTCCGTTTTTTTTTTTTGATAGATTTCACCTTTTTTCACTATTGGCTTATTTTAGCCCCTGTGCACATATTGGAACCAACTATTTTTATTTATTTTTTATTTTTTTTTTCTCTCCCCCACATTGCCCCCCCCCCCCACCAAGTTCACTGAGAATCACTGATTCCAACACATTTTTGGCACTATAAGTGTGCTTGTTTGATTTTTGCTCACCAGTTTTTTTTTGTTTTTTTTTACACTTACACTCGGTCAGCCCCCCTTTGGGGATTGACAGTGAGTATCACACATAGACACATTTATTGATATATTGGTATTTATATCTAGCACGAAACACACGTATCCAGAGGTGAATGGAGAGGTTTATCTCTCAGCAAAAAAATTCCTCTCCTATTATGCCACCTAAACAGAGAGACAAGAGAGGCAATTCCAAAAGTATAGAGGGGCCCCAAGATACCTCGCAAGATAGAAATGCATTGAACTTTTTTAATGATATGTCTGAATTTGCTGCAGAAGTGGCGAAAAACATAATTTATGTAAGAACTTACCTGATAAATTCATTTCTTTCATATTAACAAGAGTCCATGAGCTAGTGACGTATGGGATATACATTCCTACCAGGAGGGGCAAAGTTTCCCAAACCTTAAAATGCCTATAAATACACCCCTCACCACACCCACAAATCAGTTTAACGAATAGCCAAGAAGTGGGGTGATAAGAAAAAAAGTGCGAAGCATATAAAATAAGGAATTGGAATAATTGTGCTTTATACAAAAAAATCATAACCACCACAAAAAAGGGTGGGCCTCATGGACTCTTGTTAATATGAAAGAAATGAATTTATCAGGTAAGTTCTTACATAAATTATGTTTTCTTTCATGTAATTAACAAGAGTCCATGAGCTAGTGACGTATGGGATAATGACTACCCAAGATGTGGATCTTTCCACACAAGAGTCACTAGAGAGGGAGGGATAAAATAAAGACAGCCAATTCCTGCTGAAAATAATCCACACCCAAAATAAAGTTTAACAAAAAACATAAGCAGAAGATTCAAACTGAAACCGCTGCCTGAAGAACTTTTCTACCAAAAACTGCTTCAGAAGAAGAAAATACATCAAAATGGTAGAATTTAGTAAAAGTATGCAAAGAGGACCAAGTTGCTGCTTTGCAGATCTGGTCAACCGAAGCTTCATTCCTAAACGCCCAGGAAGTAGAAACTGACCTAGTAGAATGAGCTGTAATTCTTTGAGGCGGAATTTTACCCGACTCAACATAGGCAAGATGAATTAAAGATTTCAACCAAGATGCCAAAGAAATGGCAGAAGCTTTCTGGCCTTTCCTAGAACCGGAAAAGATAACAAATAGACTAGAAGTCTTACGGAAAGATTTCGTAGCTTCAACATAATATTTCAAAGCTCTAACAACATCCAAAGAATGCAATGATTTCTCCTTAGAATTCTTAGGATTAGGACATAATGAAGGAACCACAATTTCTCTACTAATGTTGTTGGAATTCACAACTTTAGGTAAAAATTCAAAAGAAGTTCGCAACACCGCCTTATCCTGATGAAAAATCAGAAAAGGAGACTCACACGAAAGAGCAGATAATTCAGAAACTCTTCTAGCAGAAGAGATGGCCAAAAGGAACAAAACTTTCCAAGAAAGTAATTTAATGTCCAATGAATGCATAGGTTCAAACGGAGGAGCTTGAAGAGCTCCCAAAACCAAATTCAAACTCCATGGAGGAGAAATTGACTTAATGACAGGTTTTATACGAACCAAAGCTTGTACAAAACAATGAATATCAGGAAGAATAGCAATCTTTCTGTGAAAAAGAACAGAAAGAGCGGAGATTTGTCCTTTCAAAGAACTCGCGGACAAACCCTTATCTAAACCATCCTGAAGAAACTGTAAAATTCTCGGTATTCTAAAAGAATGCCAAGAAAAATGATGAGAAAGACACCAAGAAATATAAGTCTTCCAGACTCTATAATATATCTCTCGAGATACAGATTTACGAGCCTGTAACATAGTATTAATCACGGAGTCAGAGAAACCTCTATGACCAAGAATCAAGCGTTCAATCTCCATACCTTTAAATTTAAGGATTTCAGATCCGGATGGAAAAAAGGACCTTGAGACAGAAGGTCTGGTCTTAACGGAAGAGTCCATGGTTGGCAAGATGCCATCCGGACAAGATCCGCATACCAAAACCTGTGAGGCCATGCCGGAGCTATTAGCAGAACAAACGAGCATTCCCTCAGAATCTTGGAGATTACTCTTGGAAGAAGAACTAGAGGCGGAAAGATATAGGCAGGATGATACTTCCAAGGAAGTGATAATGCATCCACTGCCTCCGCCTGAGGATCCCGGGATCTGGACAGATACCTGGGAAGTTTCTTGTTTAGATGAGAGGCCATCAGATCTATCTCTGGGAGCCCCCACATTTGAACAATCTGAAGAAATACCTCTGGGTGAAGAGACCATTCGCCCGGATGCAACGTTTGGCGACTGAGATAATCCGCTTCCCAATTGTCTACACCTGGGATATGAACCGCAGAGATTAGACAGGAGCTGGATTCCGCCCAAACCAAAATTCGAGATACTTCTTTCATAGCCAGAGGACTGTGAGTCCCTCCTTGATGATTGATGTATGCCACAGTTGTGACATTGTCTGTCTGAAAACAAATGAACGATTCTCTCTTCAGAAGAGGCCAAAACTGAAGAGCTCTGAAAACTGCACGGAGTTCCAAGATATTGATCGGTAATCTCACCTCCTGAGATTCCCAAACTCCTTGTGCCGTCAGAGATCCCCACACAGCTCCCCAACCTGTGGGACTTGCATCTGTTGAAATTACAGTCCAGGTCGGAAGAACAAAAGAAGCCCCCTGAATTAAACGATGGTGATCTGTCCACCACGTTAGAGAGTGCCGAACAATCGGTTTTAAAGATATTAATTGATATATCTTCGTGTAATCCCTGCACCATTGGTTCAGCATACAGAGCTGAAGAGGTCGCATGTGAAAACGAGCAAAGGGGATCGCGTCCGATGCAGCAGTCATAAGACCTAGAATTTCCATGCATAAGGCTACCGAAGGGAATGATTGAGACTGAAGGTTTCGACAGGCTGTAATCAATTTTAGACATCTCTTGTCTGTTAAAGACAAAGTCATGGACACTGAATCTATCTGGAAACCCAGAAAGGTTACCCTTGTTTGAGGAATCAAAGAACTTTTTGGTAAATTGATCCTCCAACCATGATCTTGAAGAAACAACACAAGTCGATTCGTATGAGACTCTGCTAAATGTAAAGACGGAGCAAGTACCAAGATATCGTCCAAATAAGGAAATACCACAATACCCTGTTCTCTGATTACAGACAGAAGGGCACCGAGAATCTTTGTGAAAATTCTTGGAGCTGTAGCAAGGCCAAACGGTAGAGCCACAAATTGGTAATGCTTGTCTAGAAAAGAGAATCTCAGGAACTGATAATGATCTGGATGAATCGGAATATGCAGATATGCATCCTGTAAATCTATTGTGGACATATAATTCCCTTGCTGAACAAAAGGCAATATAGTCCTTACAGTTACCATCTTGAACGTTGGTATCCTTACATAACGATTCAATAATTTTAGATCCAGAACTGGTCTGAAGGAATTCTCCTTCTTTGGTACAATGAAGAGATTTGAATAAAACCCCATCCCCTGTTCCGGAACTGGAACTGGCATAATTACTCCAGCCAACTCTAGATCTGAAACACAATTCAGAAATGCTTGAGCTTTCACTGGATTTACTGGGACATGGGAAAGAAAAAATCTCTTTGCAGGAGGTCTCATCTTGAAACCAATCCTGTACCCTTCTGAAACAATGTTCTGAATCCAAAGATTGTGAACAGAACTGATCCAAATTTCTTTGAAAAAACGTAACCTGCCCCCTACCAGCTGAACTGGAATGAGGGCCGTACCTTCATGTGAACTTAGAAGCAGGCTTTGCCTTTCTAGCAGGCTTGGATTTATTCCAGACTGGAGATGGTTTCCAAACTGAAACTGCTCCTGAGGACGAAGGATCAGGCTTTTGTTCTTTGTTGAAACGAAAGGAACGAAAACGATTGTTAGCCCTGTTTTTACCTTTAGACTTTTTATCCTGTGGTAAAAAAGTTCCTTTCCCACCAGTAACAGTTGAAATAATAGAATCCAACTGAGAACCAAATAATTTGTTTCCCTGGAAAGAAATGGAAAGTAGAGTTGATTTAGAAGCCATATCAGCATTCCAAGTCTTAAGCCATAAAGCTCTTCTGGCTAAGATAGCCAGAGACATAAATCTAACATCAACTCTAATAATATCAAAAATGGCATCACAGATGAAATTATTAGCATGCTGGAGAAGAATAATAATATCATGAGAATCACGATTTGTTACTTGTTGCGCTAGAGTTTCCAACCAAAAAGTTGAAGCTGCAGCAACATCAGCCAATGATATAGCAGGTCTAAGAAGATTACCTGAACATAGATAAGCTTTTCTTAGAAAAGATTCAATTTTTCTATCTAAAGGATCCTTAAACGAGGTACCATCTGATGTAGGAATGGTAGTACGTTTAGCAAGGGTAGAAATAGCCCCATCAACTTTAGGGATTTTGTCCCAAAATTCTAATCTGTCAGGCGAAACAGGATATAATTGCTTAAAACGTTTAGAAGGAGTAAATGAATTACCCAATCTATCCCATTCCTTAGCAATTACTGCAGAAATAGCATTAGGAACAGGAAAGACTTCTGGAATAACCGCAGGAGCTTTAAAAACCTTATCCAAACGTATAGAATTAGTATCAAGAGGACTAGAATCCTCTATTTCTAAAGCAATTAGTACTTCTTTAAGTAAAGAGCGAATAAATTCCATCTTAAATAAATATGAAGATTTATCAGCATCAATCTCTGAGACAGAATCCTCTGAACCAGAAGAGTCCAAAGAATCAGAATGATGGTGTTCATTTAAAAATTCATCTGTAGAGAGAGAAGATTTAAAAGACTTTTTACGTTTACTAGAAGGAGAAATAACAGACAAAGCCTTCTTTATGGATTCAGAAACAAAATCTCTTATGTTATCAGGAACATTCTGCACCTTAGATGTTGAGGGAACTGCAACAGGCAATGGTACATCACTAAAGGAAATATTATCTGCATTAACAAGTTTGTCATGACATTTAATACAAACAACAGCTGGAGGAATAGCTACCAAAAGTTTACAGCAGATACACTTAGCTTTGGTAGATCCAGCAGGCAGAGGTTTTCCTGTAGTATCTTCTGGCTCAGATGCAACGTGAGACATCTTGCAATATGTAAGAGAAAAAACAACATATAAAGCAAAAGAGATCAAATTCCTTATAAGACAGTTTCAGGAATGGGAAAAAAATGCCAAACATCAAGCTTCTAGCAACCAGAAGCAAATGAAAAATGAGACTGAAATAATGTGGAGACAAAAACGACGCCCATATTTTTTGGCGCCAAATAAGACGCCCACATTATTTGGCGCCTAAATGCTTTTGGCGCCAAAAATGACGCCACATCCGGAACGCCGACATTTTTGGCGCAAAATAACGTCAAAAAAATGACGCAACTTCCGGCGACACGTATGACGCCGGAAACGAAATGAATTTTTGCGTCAAAAAAGTCCGCGCCAAGAATGACGCAATAAAATGAAGCATTTTCAGCCCCCGCGAGCCTAACAGCCCACAGGGAAAAAGTCAAATTTTTGAGGTAAGAAAAATATGATAATTAAAGCATAATCCCAAATATGAAACTGACTGTCTGGAAATAAGGAAAGTTGAACATTCTGAGTCAAGGCAAATAAATGTTTGAATACATATATTTAGAACTTTATAAATAAAGTGCCCAACCATAGCTTAGAGTGTCACAGAAAATAAGACTTACTTACCCCAGGACACTCATCTACATGTTTGTAGAAAGCCAAACCAGTACTGAAACGAGAATCAGTAGAGGAAATGGTAAATATAAGAGTATATCGTCGATCTGAAAAGGGAGGTAAGAGATGAATCTCTACGACCGATAACAGAGAACCTTATGAAATAGACCCCGTAGAAGGAGATCACTGCATTCAATAGGCAATACTCTCCTCACATCCCTCTGACATTCACTGCACGCTGAGAGGAAAACCGGGCTCCAACTTGCTGCGGAGCGCATATCAACGTAGAATCTAGCACAAACTTACTTCACCACCTCCCTTGGAGGCAAAGTTTGTAAAACTGATTTGTGGGTGTGGTGAGGGGTGTATTTATAGGCATTTTAAGGTTTGGGAAACTTTGCCCCTCCTGGTAGGAATGTATATCCCATACGTCACTAGCTCATGGACTCTTGTTAATTACATGAAAGAAATGATGGCCCCACATTTGGACTTAGTTAAACAGGAAATAAAGTCAGAGATTTCCAATCTTTCCAATGAGATCAGGCAATTTAACGTCCGAATGGAGGAGGTCGAGACAAGAGTGTCCGACCTAGAGGATAGGCTGAATGGTGTGAGTTCGGTATCAGCTGTCCAGGATAAGGCCATCGCTCAGTTACAAGCTCGAGTAGAGGACCTTGAAGACAGGTCAAGGCGTAACAACTTGAGAGTGATTGGCCTACCTGAAACAGCTGAATTCCAAGATGTATTACGCTTTGTCTCCATCACGCTTCCTCAGGCACTCATGATTCCTCCTCCTCCTACACCATTTTTGATAGAAAGAGCTCATAGAATAGGGGTGCTTAGAGAAAATAACACTATGCTTAAAACAAGGCCTGTCATTTTCAAGTTTGTCAATTATCAAGATAAAGTATTATTTCTAAGCCATTACAGAAAACTTAACTCCTTGATTATTAACTCCCATAGAATTTCAATCTTTCAAGATTTTTCCGCGGAAACTAGGGCCAAAAGAAGAGAAATGTCCCCTTTCTTTGATAAATTTGTGAAAGCGGAATGTAGTGTTAGACTGGTCTATCCAGCTAAGCTTCTAATCAATAAGGCAGGGGTCTCATATGTGGTAAATAATACAGAGGAAGCGATGTCTTTATGTAAAAAAATGGGCATAGCTGACTAGAAGGTGTTGAGGAAAATGACATAGAAATTCATTAATAAGAATTAAGAATGGAACATGTTCTTTTTAAGTGGTTGTATTTTAAAGTTTTACTTACAGTTGTGTTTTTTTTTGTTTTTTGTTTCCCCCACTCCATTCCCCCTTAGCCGCTCTTCCCCCCGCGCAGTATGGTTGGTTGTTTAAATTCTAATATAGTGAAGGGACATCTGCTAAAGTTTGATTGTTTGGAGGTATGTTAGAAACGCTTAATTTGGTGTCTTGGAACGTGGGGGGCATAAACTCTCCAATAAAGAGGAAGACCATAATTAAACATCTAGCAAAATTAAAACCAGATCTCGCCTTTTTACAAGAGACACACCTAAAAAGTCCGGAATATGTGAAACTCCATACTAACTGGGTAGGAAAGGTAATTGCGGCTCCATTTAACGCATGTAAAAGAGGAGTGACTATCCTTTTTAATAAAAACTTAGATTATAAAATAGATTCTTCCACTATAGATCAGGAAGGCCGCTTTTTAATTGTAGAAATTACAATTAATAAAATACAGTATGTATTGTGCAATATATATGGGCCAAATAAAATTGACAAGTCATTCTGGGACAGGATGGTCCAATATCTGCATAAATTTATAGGTCAAAATCTTATAGTGGCCGGGGATTTTAATCTAATAGCAGAGCAGATCCTATTCTTGACAGAGCAAGTAAAGGCCATAATTTTGTTCGGGACAGGAAGACTCGTATCTTTCAAAAATTTTCCACACAACTAGGGCTAACAGATATCTGGCCCACACAAAATCCAGATTTGAGAGCTTTCACATGTCTAGCAAAAGGCCAGCAATCCCTGTCCAGGATAGATTTTTTTCTGATTGCAGAATCTATGATTGGCTTAGAATGGAAAGCGAACATAAGAGATATAACAATCTCAGATCATGCGGTGATCACATTATCACTTAATATACCTCAGAGACAGGTAACTACTAATCAAACTATTTTTTCCCTAAATATTTAGTGAATAATAGTAACTTCCAGAACTGGCTGATCAATCAATGGAGAGAATATGAGAATAGATTATAAAAATAGACCAGAGGTGTATTGGGAAGCGGCTAAAGCTGTAATAAGAGGTAAAATTAAGGCGTACATGTGTAAACTGAAAAAAAAGAATTAGACAGCAGGAGACGCAACTGAGCAATCAAGTAAAGAATACGTACAGAGTATACTTAAGTGACCACACGAGAGATAAATGGCAAAAGTACATAGACGCCAAGAATGCGCAAGACATATTTATCAAACAAAAGATTGCTTTAGATCTTCAGAGACAAAAAGCCCTATATGGAGGTTTTGCGGGCAGATCTGCCAAATTTTTGGCTAGGTTAACTAAAAAAAATCATCGGAATCCCATAACGGCCATTAGATCCAATACAGGTACGGTTACTAATAATGCGGATATTACTAAAATTTTCTATGATTATTTTAGTGCGCTTTATAGAGCTGAAGACTATTCGATAGATAAACAGAAATTATTCTGGGATAAGATCAAGACTCCCAAAATTTCTCCAGAGATTTTGGCAGAGATTAATAAACCGATCGATGTGGAAGAAATTTCAATAGCAATTAAATCTGCCAAAACAAATAAAGCAGCTGGACCAGACTGTCTTCCTATTGAATTTTATAGGATTCTCCAACCACATATTATCTTAGCACTGGAAAAATTTTTAATTTTTTTTTTATTGGGAACAATAAATGTTCACCATATTTCGCAGCAGCAGTTATATCTTTAATTCCCAAAAAGAACCAGATCTTCCAGAATCATATAGACCAATCTCCGTATTAAACACGGACTACAAATTGTTAACATCTATTTTAGCAAACAGATTAAAACCGCATTTAGGCTCAATCATCCATGAAAATCAGTCAGGTTTCATGGCAGGGAGAAATCCCACTAGGAATACACGAAAGGTCATGACTCTGATAGACTTTTTTTGGAATAAACTTAGAACAACAAGACACAGCAATATGGTGGACTTAGCCTTACTAACATTAGACGCTGAGAAGGCTTTCGATCGTATCGCCTGGAGGCACCTATTTTATTCCTTAGAACAATTTGGCCTGACAGGACATATGTATAAATTTATTCAGTTAGTATACTCTTCCCCCATCTCATCACTACTAATTAATGGGCAGACTTCTCAACGGATGGTTCTACAATGGGGTACGCGTCAGGGCTGCCCACTATCCCCATTGTTGTTTAACTTATCATTAGAACCGCTAGCAATTTTACTTCGACAGAAATTGGAAGGGATTTGGGTTGGGGATCAGAAAATAGTATTACTAATGTACGCGGATGATATACTTCTATGTCTGAGTAATATTGAACAAAGTCTTTCCCGACTACTAGAATCGATTGAACTGTTTGGTGCAATTTCGGGCTATAAAATTAACCTCACCAAATCTGAGCTATTATGGCTTAATAAGAAAGATCAATATTTCAGACACCCATTTACCGAGACTTCGCAGATAACTTATCTTGGCATCAAATTAAGTGCGAATCCAGATGACTGGTATAAATTAAACTTTGGTAAATGTTTTTTAGAATGTAAAAACAAGATGGAAGGATGGAAAAATCTACCTATTTCCTTAACAGCTAGGGTCATACTTATAAAAACCATTCTCTTTCCTAAATTATTTTACCTGATACAAAATATGCCAATTCCTATTCATAATATAGATATAACCAACTATAATAGGGCATGTTCCAACCTAATTTGGAAGGGCGCCAGAGCACGTATCTCTGCTCTACGTCTTATGTGTAATAAAGAAGCGGCAGGTCTGTCTCTTCCCAATCTACAATTCTACAGCCTGGCAGCACGGATGAAAGTTGCGGTTGATTGGTTAACCGATCGCTAACAGGTCGCGGCAGTACTCTGGGAAACGGCCCTGGTGGCTCCATTTCGATTGGAGGCTATTCTACATTGTCCAATGAATACACTTCCATCTTCAATTTTTGCTCTCAGTACTTATAGATATATTATTCTAGCATGGCAAAAATGTTGCGTCCTTGCGGGTTGTTCGCCCTATGTCTCCAAATATTTACCTATTATAGGGAATCCTAATTTTGCACCAGGGTTGTCAGATAAAGTTTTCAGGGTATGGTCTTCCAAAGGATTGGTATTGTCGCGCAAATGTTAGATTCGAATCTTGTGCCATTAACCTTTAGTGAACTAACACATCTATTTGGGCTCGAAAATAAAGATTTTTACGCATATTTGCAGTTAAGGCATTTTATATTTGAATTAAAGCAAAGCTATGGAGTAGAGTGGGCTCTTTCGGAGCTTCAAATTAAAATAAATAATTTTCAAGGCGGCCTTTACTCAATAGCTCCTTTCTATAATTTCTTGAATCAGGGACCATCGGCTGCATAGAGAGAGTTTATAGCTGAAAAATGGAGTAAGTTTTTTCCTGAGGTTGATAGTCAGGTTATCGAGAATACTTTTAAGATAATTGGAAAAAGTTGGGTGCTGACCACCTGGAGAGAGACACAAATTAAGCTAGCCTTTATGAAGTATTTGACGCCAGCTAGATTGACTAATTGGTATAGGGAGAAGATGGTATGCCCCAAATGTTCTTCTTCTAGGGCAGACCTTGTACATTGTTTTTGGACTTGCCCAAAGATTGGTCAATTTTGGCTTAGGGTAGAGCACTGGATACAGGCCTCTCTCAAAATAGATTACCATTTTCAGCCGATGGAAATATTTTTTTTAGTGAATCCGCAGATTGCCCCCAGAAATTTTAAATTAATTAACTTGATCATATTTCTTGGCCGCAACATATTACTGAGAGCATGGAAAGCGAAAACAGCCCCTAAATTAAAAGAGCTTAAAAATGCTTTAACTGCTCACTTTACACAAGAACGGTGGAATCTGCAAGACGTTACGGAGGGAAGGTTAGCTCGGTTCTTTAACCAATGGGAAACATTTATTCTATCTTTCCCTGTGGAATCTCAAATTAGGTTGGTTAAACCTTTTAGGGACACTCCATATGTGCAATTACAAGTATTGGCTGGACATTTCCCCCGTATATGGTGTAACATTGGAGAGTCAGAAGGGGAATGAATACGGAGGGGGGGAATACGGACTGGTGGGGATTTTTGTTATTGCTTTTTTTTTTCTCTCTCTCTCTCTCTCGTTGTATGTTGTAACTTTATGTCAGGAAATTCCCTTGAGCTAGAATCTGATCAATATATTGTCAGGTCAGATCATGCAGGAGTTAGATTCAGTGTTAAAGTATATCTTCTACAGTGGAGTCATAAAGAGGCATAGTTAATAAATTTATAGTATATATTATTATTTTTTTATTTTTTTTTAGGCGGTATATGTCTTAAAGATTAGTGAGGAAACTGATCTAAAAATTCTTTTATTTTTTTTTGGGTTGTAGACATATACACTGTTATAGAAGAACTGTAATTCATTTATTTTCTGTTATTTTGTTTCTTCATGGTTTTGTTGCTAATGCCAGACTGTATATATATCTATGTTGTTGCATAATATAAATCTTATTTAAAAAAGAGTAAGGAAAAGAATAGAAAAATTCCAGCTAAGTGTACAAATACTTCATATAAGGGGATTATTATTTTGCTAAGAGGAAGTGACTCTGTTGTTCTAAACTGTTTTGTTCTGTTTCAAATATGTCTTACCTGGCCCTGCGTGGCACAAGGAGATTGAATCCATTTGACTGTGCACTTTGTTGGATATAAATAAATATTTAAAAAAAAAAAAAAAAGAAAAGGAGACTCACAAGAAAGAGCAGATAGCTCAGAAACTCTCCTAGCAGAAGAGATGGCCAAAAAAGTAGTTTAATGTCCAAAGAATGCATAGGCTCAAATGGAGGGGCCTGTAACGCCTTCAAAACCAAATTAAGACTCCAAGGAGGAGAAAATGATTTAATGACGGGCTTAATACGAACTAAAGCCTGTACAAAACAGTCAATATCAGGAAGTTTAGCAATCTTTCTGTGAAATAAAACAGAAAGGGCAGAGATTTGCCCATTCAAGGAACTTGCAGACAAATCCTTATCCAAACCATCCTGAACAAACTGTAGAATTCTAGGAATTCTAAAAGAATACCAAGAGAATTTATGAGAACACCAGGAAATGTAGGTCTTCCAAACTCAATAATAAATCTTTCTAGAGACAGATTTATGAGCTTGTAACATAGTATTAATCACTCTATGAAACCACTATGACTTAGTACTAAGCGTTCAATTTCCATACCTTCAAATTTAATGATTTGAGATCCTGATGGAAAAACGGACCATGAGACAGAAGGTGGCCTTAACGGAAGTGGCCAAGGTTGGCAACTGGACATCTGAACAAGATCCGCATACCAAAACCTGTGTGGCCATGCTGGAGCCACCAGCAACACAAACAATTGTTCCATGATGATTTTGGATATCACTCTTGGAAGAAGAACTAGAGGTGTCAAAATGTAAGCAGGATGATAACACCAAGAAAGTGTCAGCGCATCCACTGCTTCCGCCTGAACATCCCTGGACCTGGACAGGTATCTGGGAAGTTTCTTGTTTAGATGAGAGGCCATGAGATCTATCTCTGGAAGACCCCACATCTGAACAATCTGAGAAAACACATCTGGATGGAGAGACCACTCCCATGGATGTAAAGTCTGGCGGCTGAGATAATCCGCCCCCCCAATTGTCTACACCTGGGATATGCACCGCAGAGATTAGACAGGAGCTGGATTCTGCTCAAGCAAGTATCCGAGATACTTCCTTCATTGCTTGGGGACTGTGAGTCCCACCCTGATGATTGACATATGCTACAGTTGTGATATTGTCTTTCTGAAAGCAAATGAATGGTTCTCTCTTCAACAGAGGCCAAAACTAAAGAGCTCTGAGAATTGCACGGAGTTCTAAAATATTGATTGGTAATCTCACCTCTTGAGATTTCCAAAACCCCTTGTGCTGTCAGAGATCCCCAAACAGCTGCCCAACCTGAAAGACTGTCTGTAGTGATCACAGTCCAGTTTGGCCGAACATAGGAAGCCCCTTGAACTAAACGCTGGTGATTTAACCACCACGTCAGAGAGTGTCGAACATTGGGATTTAAGGATATTAACTGTGATATCTTTGTATAATCCCTGCACCATTGATTCAGCATACACATCTGCAGAGGTCTTATGTGAAAACGAGCAAAAACATAATTTATGTAAGAACTTACCTGATAAATTAATTTCTTTCATATTAGCAAGAGTCCATGAGCTAGTGACATACGGGATATACATTCCTACCAGGAGGGGCAAAGTTTCCCAAACCTCAAAATGCCTATAAATACACCCCTCACCACACCCACAAATCAGTTTAACGCATAGCCAAGAAGTGGGGTGATAAGAAAAAAGTGCGAAAGCATAAAAAATAAGGAATTGGAATAATTGTGCTTTATACAAAAAAATCATAACCACCACAAAAAAAGGGTGGGCCTCATGGACTCTTGCTAATATGAAAGAAATGAATTTATCAGGTAAGTTCTTACATAAATTATGTTTTCTTTCATGTAATTAGCAAGAGTCCATGAGCTAGTGACGTATGGGATAATGAATACCCAAGATTTGGATCTTCCACACAAGAGTCACTAGAGAGGGAGGGATAAAATAAAGACAGCCAATTCCGCTGAAAATAATCCACACCCAAAATAAAGTTTAAATCTTATAATGAAAAAAACTGAAATTATAAGCAGAAGAATCAAACTGAAACAGCTGCCTGAAGTACTTTTCTACCAAAAACTGCTTCAGAAGAAGAAAACACATCAAAATGGTAGAATTTAGTAAAAGTATGCAAAGAAGACCAAGTTGCTGCTTTGCAAATCTGATCAACCGAAGCTTCATTCCTAAACGCCCAGGAAGTAGAAACTGACCTAGTGAGCTGTAATCCTTTGAGGCGGAGTTTTACCCGACTCAACATAAGCATAAGCATGATTAATTAAAGATTTCAACCAAGATGCCAAAGAAATGGCAGAGGCCTTCTGACCTTTCCTAGAACCGGAAAAGATAACAAATAGACTAGAAGTCTTTCGGAAATTTTTAGTAGCTTCAACATAATATTTCAAAGCTCTAACTACATCCAAAGAATGCAAAGATCTCTCCTTAGAATTCTTAGGATTAGAACACAATGAAGGAACCACAATTTCTCTACTAATGTTGTTAGAATTCACAACCTTAGGTAAAAATTTAAAAGAAGTTTGCAACACCGCCTTATCCTGATGAAAAATCAGAAAAGGAGATTCACAAGAAAGAGCAGATAATTCAGAAACTCTTCTACCAGAAGAGATGGCCAAAAGAAACAAAACTTTCCAAGAAAGTAGTTTAATGCCCAGTGAATGCATAGGTTCAAAAGGAGGAGCCTGAAGAGCCCCCAGAATCAAATTCAAACTCCAAGGAGGAGAAATTGACTTAATAACAGGCTTTATACGAACCAAAGCTTGTACAAAACAATGAATATCAGGAAGATTAGCAATCTTTCTGTGAAAAAGAACAGAAAGAGCAGAGATTTGTCCTTTCAAGGAACTTGCAGACAAACCTTTATCCAAACCATCCTGAAGAAACTGTAAAATTCTCGGAATTCTAAAAGAATGCCAGGAAAAATGATGAGAAAGACACCAAGAAATGTAAGTCTTCCAGACTCGATAATATATCTTCCTAGATACAGATTTACAAGCCTGTAACATAGTATTAATCACAGAGTCAGAGAAACCTCTTTGACTAAGAATTAAGCGTTCAATCTCCATACCTTCAAATTTAAGGATTTGAGATCCTGATGGAAAAAAGGACAAGATCCGCATACCAAAACCTGTGAGGCCATGCTGGAGCCACCAGCAGAACAAACGAGCATTCCTTCAGAATCTTGGAAATTACTCTTGGAAGAAGAACTAGAGGCGGAAAGATATAGGCAGGATGACAATGCATCCACTGCTTCCGCCTGAGGATCCCTGGATCTGGACAGATACCTGGGAAGTTTCTTGTTTAGATGAGAAGCCATCAGATCTATTTCTGGAAGTCCCCACATTTGAACAATCTGAAGAAAAACCTCTGGGTGAAGAGACCATTCGCCCGGAAGTAAAGTTTGGCGACTGAGATAATCCGCTTCCCAATTGTCTATACCTGGGATATGAACCGCAGAAATTAGACAGGAGCTGGATTCCGCCCAAACCAGTATTCGAGATACTTCTTTCATAGCCAGAGGACTGTGAGTCCCTCCTTGATGATTGATATATGCCACAGTTGTGACATTGTCTGTCTGAAAACAAATGAACGATTCTCTCTTTAGAAGAGGCCATGACTGAAGAGCTCTGAAAATTGCACGGAGTTCCAAAATATTGATTGGTAATCTCACCTCCTGAGATTCCCAAACCCCTTGTGCTGTCAGAGACCCCCAAACAGCTCCCCAACCTGTCAGACTTGCATCTGTTGAAATCACAGTCCAGGTCGGAAAGAACAAAAGAAGCCCCTTGAACTAAACGATGGTGATCTGTCCACCACGTCACAGAGTGTCGTACAATCGGTTTTAAAGATATCAATTGAGATATCTTTGTGTAATCCCTGCACCACTGGTTCAGCATACAAAGCTGAAGAGGTCGCATGTGAAAACGAGCAAAGGGGATCGCGTCCGATGCAGCAGTCATAAGACCTAGAATTTCCATGCATAAGGCTACCGAAGGGAATGATTGAGACTGAAGGTTTCGACAAGCTGAAACCAATTTCAGACGTCTTTTTTCTGTCAGCGACAGAGTCATGGACACTGAATCTATCTGGAAACCTAAAAAGGTTACCCTTGTCTGAGGAATCAACGAACTCTTTGGTAAATTGATCCTCCAACCATGTTCTCGAAGAAACAATACAAGTTGATTCGTATGAGATTCTGCTAAAAGTGAAGACTGAGCAAGTACCAAGATATCGTCCAAATAAGGAAATACCATAATACCCTGTTCTCTGATTACAGACAGAAGGGCACCGAGAACCTTTGTAAAAATCCTTGGAGCTGTTGCTAGGCCAAATGGCAGAGCCACAAACTGGTAATGCTTGTCTAGAAAAGAGAATCTCAGAAACTGATAGTGATCTGGATGAATCGGAATATGCAGATATGCATCCTGTAAATCTATTGTGGACATATAATGCCCTTGCTGAACAAAAGGCAGGATAGTCCTTATAGTTACCATTTTGAATGTTGGCATCCTTACATAACGATTCAATATTTTTAAATCCAGAACTGGTCTGAAGGAATTCTCCTTCTTTGGTACAATGAAGAGATTTGAGTAAAACCCCAGCCCCTGTTCCAGAACTGGAACTGGTAAAATTACTCCAGCCAACTCTAGATCTGAAACACATTTCAGAAATGCTTGAGCCTTCGCTGGATTTACTGGGACACGGGAAAGAAAAAATCTTCTTGCAGGAGGCCTTATCTTGAAGCCAATTCTGTACCCTTCTGAAACAATGTTCTGAATCCAAAGATTGTGAATTGAATTGATCCAAATTTCTTTGAAAAATTGTAATCTGCCCCCTACCAGCTGAGCTGGAACGAGGGCCGCACCTTCATGTGGACTTGGGAGCTGGCTTTGGTTTTCTAAAAGGCTTAGATTTATTCCAGACTGGAGATGGATTCCAAACTGATACCGCTCCTGAGGGTGAAGGATCAGGCTTTTGTTCCTTATTGTGACGAAAGGAACGAAAACGATTATTAGACCTAAATTTACCTTTAGATTTTTTATCCTGTGGTAAAAAAGTTCCTTTTCCTCCAGTAACAGTTGAGATAATAGAATCCAACTGAGAACCAAATAATTTATTACCCTGGAAAGAAAGGGAAAGCAAAGTTGACTTAGAAGACATATCAGCATTCCAAGTTTTAAGCCATAAAGCTCTTCTAGCTAAAATAGCTAGAGACATATACCTGACATCAACCCTAATGATATCAAAGATGGCATCACAAATAAAATTATTAGCATGTTGAAGAAGATTAACAATGCTATGAGAATAATGATCTGTTACTTGTTGCGCTAAAGCTTCTAACCAAAAAGTTGAAGCTGCAGCAACATCCGCTAAAGATATAGCAGGTCTAAGAAGATTACTTGAACATAAGTAAGCTTTTCTTAGAAAGGATTAAATTGTCCTATCTAAAGGATCTTTAAAGGAAGTACTATCTGCCGTAGGAATAGTAGTACGTTTAGCAAGAGTAGAGATAGCCCCATCAACTTTAGGGATTTTGTCCCAAAACTCTAATCTGTCAGATGGCACAGGATATAATTGCTTAAAACGTTTAGAAGGAATAAATGAATTACCCAAATTATTCCATTCCCTGGAGATTACTTCAGAAATAGCATCAGGGACAGGAAAAACTTCTGGAATAACTACAGGAGATTTAAAAACCTTATTTAAACGTTTAGATTTAGTATCAAGAGGACCAGAATCCTCTATTTCTAATGCAATTAAGACCTCTTTAAGTAAAGAACGAATAAATTCCATTTTGAACAAATAACATAATTTATGTAAGAACTTACCTGATAAATTCATTTCTTTCATATTAGCAAGAGTCCATGAGCTAGTGACGTATGGGATATACATTCCTACCAGGAGGGGCAAAGTTTCCCAAACCTCAAAATGCCTATAAATACACCCCTCACCACACCCACAAATCAGTTTAACGAATAGCCAAGAAGTGGGGTGATAAAAAAAGTGTGAAAGCATATAAAATAAGGAATTGGAATAGTTGTGCTTTATACAAAAAAATCATAACCACCAAAAAGGGTGGGCCTCATGGACTCTTGCTAATATGAAAGAAATGAATTTATCAGGTAAGTTCTTACATAAATTATGTTTTCTTTCATGTAATTAGCAAGAGTCCATGAGCTAGTGACGTATGGGATAATGACTACCCAAGATGTGGATCTTTCCACGCAAGAGTCACTAGAGAGGGAGGGATAAAATAAAGACAGCCAATTCCTGCTGAAAATAATCCACACCCAAAATAAAGTTTAATGAAAACATAAGCAGAAGATTCAAACTGAAACCGCTGCCTGAAGTACTTTTCTACCAAAAACTGCTTCAGAAGAAGAAAACACATCAAAATGGTAGAATTTAGTAAAAGTATGCAAAGAGGACCAAGTTGCTGCTTTGCAAATCTGATCAACCGAAGCCTCATTCCTAAACGCCCAGGAAGTAGAAACTGACCTAGTAGAAATGAGCTGTAATCCTTTGAGGCAGAGTTTTACCCGACTCGACATAAGCATGGTGAATTAAGGATTTCAACCAAGATGCCAAAGAAGTGGCAGAAGCTTTCTGACCTTTTCTAGAACCGGAAAAGATGACAAATAGACTAGAAGTCTTTCGGAAAGACTTAGTAGCCTCAACATAATATTTCAAAGCTCTAACAACATCCAAAGAATGCAACGATTTCTCCTTAGAATTCTTAGGATTAGGACATAATGAAGGAACCACAATTTCTCTACTAATGTTGTTGGAATTCACAACCTTAGGTAAAAATTCAAAAGAAGTTCGCAACACCGCCTTATCCTGATGAAAAATCAGAAAAGGAGACTCACAAGAAAGAGCAGATAATTCAGAGACTCTTCTGGCAGAAGAGATGGCCAAAAGGAACAAAACTTTCCAAGAAAGTAATTTAATGTCCAATGAATGCATGGGTTCAAAAGGAGGAGCTTGAAGAGCCCTCAGAACCAAATTCAAACTCCAAGGAGGAGAAATAGACTTAATGACAGGTTTTATACGAACCAAAGCTTGTACAAAACAATGAATATCAGGAAGATTAGCAATCTTTCTGTGAAAAAGAACAGAAAGAGCAGAGATTTGTCCTTTCAAGGAACTTGCGGACAAACCTTTATCTAAACCATCCTGAAGAAACTGTAAAATTCTCGGAATTCTAAAAGAATGCCAGGAAAAATGATGAGAAAGACACCAAGAAATATAAGTCTTCCAGACTCTATAATATATCTCTCTAGATACAGATTTACGAGCCAGTAACATAGTATTAATCACAGAGTCAGAGAAACCTCTTTGACCAAGAATCAAGCGTTCAATCTCCATACCTTAAAATTTAAGGATTTGAGATGCTGATGGAAGAAAGGACCTTGCGACAGAAGGTCTGGTCTTAAGGGAAGAGTCCATGGCTGGCAAGAGGCCATCCGGACAAGATCCGCATACCAAAACCTGTGAGGCCATGCTGGAGCTACCAGCAGAACAAACGAGCATTCCTTCAGAATCTTGGAGATTACTCTTGGAAGAAGAACTAGAGGCGGAAAGATATAGGCAGGATGATACTTCCAAGCAAGTGATAATGCATCCACTGCCTCCGCCTGAGGATCCCGGGATCTGGACAGATACCTGGGAAGTTTCTTGTTTAGATGAGAAGCCATCAGATCTATTTCTGGGAGTTCCCACATTTGAACAATCTGAAGAAATACCTCTGGGTGAAGAGACCATTCGCCCAGATGCAACGTTTGGCGACTGAGATAATCCGCTTCCCAATTGTCTATACCTGGGATATGAACTGCAGAGATTAGACAGGAGCTGGATTCCGCCCAAACCAGAATTCGAGATACTTCTTTCATAGCCAGAGGACTGTGAGTCCCTCCTTGATGATTGATGTATGCCACAGTTGTGACATTGTCTGTCTGAAAACAAATGAACGACTCTCTCTTCAGAAGAGGCCAAGACTGAAGAGCTCTGAAAATTGCATGGAGTTCCAAAATATTGATCGGTAATCTCACCTCTTGAGATTCCCAAACCCCTTGTGCCGTCAGAGACCCCCACACAGCTCCCCAACCTGTAAGACTTGCATCTGTTGAGATTATAGTCCAGGTCGGAAGAAAAAAAGAAGCCCCCTGAATTAAACGATGGTGATCTGTCCACCACGTCAGAGAATGTCAGACAATCGGTTTTAAAAGATATTAATTGAGATATCTTTGTGTAATCCCTGTACCATTGGTTCAGCATACAGAGCTGAAGAGGTCGCATGTGAAAACGAGCAAAGGGGATCGCGTCCGATGCAGCAGTCATAAGACCTAGAATTTCCATGCATAAGGCTACCAAAGGGAATGATTGTGACTGAAGGTTTCGACAAGCTGAAATTAATTTTAGACGTTTCTTGTCTGTCAAAGATAGAGTCATGGACACTGAATCTATCTGGAAACCTAAAAAGGTTACCCTTGTCTGAGGAATCAATGAACTTTTTAGTGAATTGATCCTCCAACCATGATCTTGAAGAAACAACACAAGTCGATTCGTATGAGATTCTGCTAAATGTGAAGACTGAGCAAGTACCAAGATATCGTCCAAATAAGGAAATACCACAATACCCTGTTCTCTGATTACAGACAGAAGGGCACCGAGAACCTTTGTAAAAATTCTTGGAGCTGTAGCTAGGCCAAACGGCAGAGCCACAAACTGGTAATGCTTGTCCAGGAAAGAGAATCTCAGGAACTGATAGTGAGCTGGATGAATCGGAATATGCAGATATGCATCCTGTAAATCTATTGTAGACATATAATGCCCTTGCTGAACAAAAGGCAAGATAGTCCTTACAGTTACCATTTTGAATGTTGGTATCCTTACATAACGATTCAATATTTTTAGATCCAGAACTGGTCTGAAGGAATTCTCCTTCTTGGGTACAATGAAGAGATTCGAATAAAACCCCAGCCCCTGTTCCAAAACTGGAACTGGCATAATTACTCCAGCCAACTCTAGATCTGAAACACATTTCAGAAATGCTTGAGCTTTCACTGGGTTTACTGGGACACGGGAAAGAAAAAATCTCTTTGCAGGAGGTCTTATCTTGAAACCAATTCTGTACCCTTCTGAAACAATGTTCTGAATCCAAAGATTGTGAACAGAATTGATCCAAATTTCTTTGAAAAAACGTAATCTGCCCCCTACCAGCTGAGCTGGAATGAGGGCCGCACCTTCATGTGGACTTAGAAGCTGGCTTTGCTTTTCTAGAAGGCTTGGATTTATTCCAGACTGGAGATGGTTTCCAAACTGAAACTGCTCCTGAGGATGAAGGATCAGGCTTTTGTTCTTTGTTGAAACGAAAGAAACGAAAACGATTATTAGCCCTGTTTTTACCCTTAGATTTTTTATCCTGTGGTAAAAAAGTTCCTTTCCCACCAGTAACAGTTGAGATAATAGAATTCAACTGAGAACCAAATAATTTATTACCCTGGAAAGAAAGGGAAAGTAGAGTCGATTTAGAAGACATATCAGCATTCCAAGTTTTAAGCCATAAAGCTCTTCTAGCTAAAATAGCTAGAGACATAAACCTGACATCAACTCTGATAATATCAAAAATGGCATCACAGATAAAATTATTAGCATGTTGAAGAAGAATAATAATATTATGAGAATCATGATCTGTTACTTGTTGCGCTAAAGTTTCCAACCAAAAAGTTGAAGCTGCAGCAACATCAGCCAATGATATAGCAGGTCTAAGAAGATTACCTGAACACAGATAAGCTTTTCTTAGAAAGGATTCAATTTTCCTATCTAAAGGATCCTTAAAGGAAGTACCATCTGCCGTAGGAATAGTAGTACGTTTAGCAAGGGTAGAAATAGCCCCATCAACTTTAGGGATTTTGTCCCAAAACTCTAATCTGTCGGACGGTACAGGATATAATTGCTTAAAACGTTTAGAAGGAGTAAATTAATTACCCAAATTATTCCATTCTCTGGAAATTACTTCAGAAATAGCACCAGGAACAGGAAAAACTTCTGGAATAACCACAGGAGATCTAAAGACCTTGTCTAAACGTTTAGATTTAGTATCAAGAGGACCAGAATCCTCCATTTCTAATGCAATTAGGACTTCTTTAAGTAAAGAACGGATAAATTCCATTTTAAATAAATATGACGATTTATCAGCATCAACCTCTGAGACAGAATCCTCTGTATCAGAAGAATCATTAGAATCAGAATGATGATGTTCATTTAAAAATTCATCTATATAAAGAGAAGTTTTAAAATACTTTTTATGTTTACCAGAAGGCGGAATAACAGACATAGCCTTCTTAATGGATTCAGAAACAAAATCACTTATGTTATCAGGAACACTCTGAACATTAGATGTTGATGGAACTGCAACAGGTAATGGTACTTTACTAAAGGAAATATTTTCTGCATTAACAAGTTTGTCATGACATTTAATATAAACAACAGCTGGAGGAACAACTACCAAAAGTTTACAGCAGATACACTTAGCTTTGGTAGTTCCAGCACCAGGCAGCGATTTTCCAGTAGTATCTTCTGACTCAGTTGCAACGTGGGACATCTTGCAATATGTAATAGAAAAAACAACATATAAAGCAAAATTGATCAAATTCCTTAAATGACAGTTTCAGGAATGGGAAAAAATGCCAGTGAACAAGCTTCTAGCAACCAGAAGCAACAAATGATGAGACTTAAATAAAGTGGAGACAAAATTGACGCCCACATTATTTGGCGCCTAAATGCTATTAGCGCCAAAAATGACGCCACATCCGGAACGCCGACATTTTTGGCGAGAAAAACGTCAAAAATGACGCAACTTCCGGCGACACGTATGACGCCGGAAATAGAAAAAAATTTTCGCGCCAAGAAAGTCCGCGCCAAGAATGATGCAATAAAATGAAGCATTTTCAGCCCCCGCGAGCCTAACAGCCCACAGGGAAAAAGTTAAATTTTAAGGTAAGATAAAAATGATATATTTAAATGCATTATCCCAAATATGAAACTGACTGTCTGAAATAAGGAAATGTTGAACATCCTGAGTCAAGGCAAATAAATGTTTGAATACATATATTTAGAACTTTATAAAAAAAAGTGCCCAACCATAGCTTTAGAGTGTCACAGAAAATAAGACTTACTTACCCCAGGACACTCATCTACATGTTGTAGAAAGCCAAACCAGTACTGAAACGAAAATCAGCAGAGGTAATGGTATAAATATAAGAGTATATCATCGATCTGAAAAGTGAGGTAAGAGATGAATCTCTACGACCGATAACAGAGAACCCATGAAATAGACCCCGTAGAAGGAGATCATTGAATTCAAACAGGCAATACTCTCCTCACATCCCTCTGACATTCACTGCACGCTGAGAGGAAAACCGGGCTCCAACCTGCTGCGGAGCGCATATCAACGTAGAATCTAGCACAAACTTACTTCACCACTTTTTTTACTTTGTAAAACTGATTTGTGGGTGTGGTGAGGGGTGTATTTATAGGCATTTTGAGGTTTGGGAAACTTTGCCCCTCCTGGTAGGAATGTATATCCCATACGTCACTAGCTCATGGACTCTTGCTAATTACATGAAAGAAATGAAGATTTATCAGCATCAACCTCTGAAACAGAATCCTCTGAACCAGAGGAATCATTATCAGAATCAGAATGATGATGTTCATTTAAAAATTCATCTGAAAAATGAGAAGTTTTAAAGGACCTTTTATGTTTACTAGAAGGAGGAATAACAGACATAGCCTTCTTAATGGATTTAGAAACAAAATCTCTTATGTTAACAGGAACACTCTGAGCATTAGATGTTGATGGAACAACAACAGGTAATGTAACATTACTAAAGGAAATATTATCTGCATTAACAAGTTTGTCATGACATTCATTACAAACAACAGCTGGAGGAACAGATACCACAAGTTTACAGCAAATACACTTAACTTTGGTAGATCCAGCACCAGGCAGCGATTTTCCAGAAGTATCTTCTGACTCAGGGTCAATCTAGGACATCTTGCAATATGTAATAGAAAAAACAACATATAAAGCAAAATTGATCAAATTCCTTAAATGACAGTTTCAGGAATGGGAAAAAATGCCAGTGAACAAGCTTCTAGCAACCAGAAGCAATAAACAATGAGACTTAAATAATGTGGAGTCAATAGTGACGCCCATAATTTTTAGCGCCAAAAAAGACGCCCACATTATTATTATATGCCACATCCGGTAACGCCGACACTTTTGGCGCAAAAAAACGTCAAAAAATGACGCAACTTCCGGTGACACGTATGATGCCAGAAACAAAGAAAAAAAAATTTTGCGCCAAAAAAGTCAGCGCCAAGAATGACGCAATAAAATTAAGCATTTTCAGCCCCCGCGAGCCTAACAGCCCACAGGGAAAAAAGTCAAATTTTAAGTTAAGAAAAAAATTGATTTATTCATATGCATTATCCCAAATATGAAACTGACTGTCTGAAATAAGGAACGTTGAACATCCTGAGTCAAGGCAAATAAATGTTTAAACACATATATTTAGAACTTTATATAAAAGTGCCCAACCATAGCTTAGAGTGTCACAAAAATAAGACTTACTTACCCCAGGACACTCATCTACATGAAGTAGAAAGCCAAACCAGTACTGAAACAAGAATCAGCAGAGGTAATGGTATATATAAGAGTATATCGTCAATCTGAAAAGGGAGGTAAGAGATGAATCTCTACGACCGATAACAGAGAACCTATGAAATAGACCCCGTAGAAGGAGATCATTGAATTCAAATAGGCAATACTCTCTTCACATCCCTCTGACATTCACTGCACGCTGAGAGGAAAACCGGGCTCCAACCTGCTGCGGAGCGCATATCAACGTAGAATCTAGCACAAACTTACTTCACCACTTTTTTTACTTTGTAAAACTGATTTGTGGGTGTGGTGAGGGGTGTATTTATAGGCATTTTGAGGTTTGGGAAACTTTGCCCCTCCTGGTAGGAATGTATATCCCATACGTCACTAGCTCATGGACTCTTGCTAATTACATGAAAGAAATGAAGATTTATCAGCATCAACCTCTGAAACAGAATCCTCTGAACCAGAGGAATCATTATCAGAATCAGAATGATGATGTTCATTTAAAAATTCATCTGAAAAATGAGAAGTTTTAAAGGACCTTTTATGTTTACTAGAAGGAGGAATAACAGACATAGCCTTCTTAATGGATTTAGAAACAAAATCTCTTATGTTAACAGGAACACTCTGAGCATTAGATGTTGATGGAACAACAACAGGTAATGTAACATTACTAAAGGAAATATTATCTGCATTAACAAGTTTGTCATGACATTCATTACAAACAACAGCTGGAGGAACAGATACCACAAGTTTACAGCAAATACACTTAACTTTGGTAGATCCAGCACCAGGCAGCGATTTTCCAGAAGTATCTTCTGACTCAGGGTCAATCTAGGACATCTTGCAATATGTAATAGAAAAAACAACATATAAAGCAAAATTGATCAAATTCCTTAAATGACAGTTTCAGGAATGGGAAAAAATGCCAGTGAACAAGCTTCTAGCAACCAGAAGCAATAAA